>NC_069716.1:23640474-23940474 GCF_027358585.1 Pangasianodon hypophthalmus
GAAATTGTTTGACAATTATGTACTTCTGTTCATCCTGTCTGCGAAACTGAATGCGATGATGAAAAGAATGAAATGCTGGTAAAATGTTTATCAAAAATACATTTATTTATCAAAAATAAAACAGAAAGTGCACAAGCCTCATTGTAACACAGTTAAGTTCAGTTAACCTGCTATTTTTTACACAGATTATAATATTTGAATTCAGTTTTTCAAATATCATAATAAGTCTGATACAGATGTAAATATTTACTAGGGAAAAGTATTTCTAATTGCGAACACTTTTGTAAGTTTTGCTGGCATGACAGAAAATCATCTACAAATTCACAAAGTATACATTATTTTACAGGTTCAGTGTTTAAGTATAAAAACAGTCCTGAGTAGACAAACTGTGCTGTTTAGTTTTCAGTTCTGAGATAAAAGCCACAAAAAGATTCAGATGGTCTTAATTTGACCTCCTCTATCCAGCAAATAGGCTAAAATGACCAACACCAGCTCCAGCTGTTAATTCACGCCACAGAAATGCATGAAAAAAAGCGCACAGAAGTCCTGCAGCGCTCGTGTGTGACCACAAGATGGCACCAGATAATGTACTCTGCAGTCATCTGCATGCTTTTCACTATTTCATACTACATACATTCACCAGTCACTTTATTAAGAACAGCAGATTAATACTAGGTAGGACCCCATTTGCTCTCAGAACAGCCTCAGTTCTTCATGGCATAGATTCCAGATGTGACAGCTGCACATTCATGCTGTGAATCTTCTCTTTTTCTAAACTTTTTATATTTTTCTTATCTTCAAATGTCCTATTTTGGTGAACCTGTGTCCAGTGCAGCCTCAGATTCCTGATCTTGGCTGATAGGAGTGAAATCCGATGTAGTCGTCTACTGGTGTAGTTCATCTCGGCTCAAGGTTCGATGTGTTGTGTGTTCTGAGATACATTTCTGCTCACCACAGGTGTAGAGAGTGGTTGTTTGAGTTACCATAGCCTTCCTGTCAGCTCTGCCCATTCTCCTCAGACTTCTCTCATCAAAATGGGTCAACTGATGCCTTTCACTGTGTTCTTTTTGTTTTTCATGCCATTCTGTGTAAACTATAGAGACTGTTGTGAGTAAAAATCACAGAAGATCAGCTGTTTCTGAAATGCACAAACCAGCCCACATTGTCTGATTGGATAATTGCATGAATAAGCAGGTGTACTGGAGTTCCTAATAAAGTAGCCAATGAGTGTAAGTATTAAGATACATATACACAATGCCCTTAATGCAACAAAGTACATACATATTTACAGTATCTTCTTTACGTCAACAACACACAAGGCAAATGCGGTAACTCATTTCACATAAACATCACATTTCTCTTGATTTCTCCTGGAAACTTCTCATTTCTCATTCTCGTTCCTGGAGTTTATCACATAGATTTCCCGTAACACCTCTTTTATACATGAGTTTGAAAGGAAGGTGTTTAATTTGCCAAGTAAGCCAGGGTTTTTATAGGACTACATTGTTCTCAAATTCAATAACAGTCATCATTTTAACCTTAGCCTGGCCTCTATAAATCAGCCCTCTATTGTAAGCCAGGGACTCTTTTAATTGTAAAATAAATTCCACAAACCCCATCAGCACATATTTATTTCATGAATATAATCCAACCATTCAAATAGTATACTCTCAGAAAAAAAGCAGTACTCAACTATACCTTTTCTTGTCACTATGGTGGCTGCATCAAAAGTATCTTTTGTACCTTTAATATATATCTTTCACCTTGAAGTGTGGAAGTGCTTTTTTTTTTTTTAAAAAAAAAAAAAAGATTTAAGATCTAATTATTTTTAAAGTAAAGCTTCAATGGGACACCTTATTAGATATACAATGGCACACCTTAAAAGATATATACTGAAGCTGTATGCTTGAAGGTACCACATCATAGACAAGGACTAGTACAATTCCCTTTTTTTCTGAGAGTTAAAGGTTCTCCAACTTTTCGCAGACAAATGTTAACTAATTTAAGCACTTTAAAACTGTGAAATAAATTCCAGGAACCCCATCAGCTTTATTTCACAAACATATTCCACTATTCAAATATTAAGATCATTATTTTAATGTGTACAAAATGTTTTGGCTATTTATTGGAGTGATAGAGCTTTTATTCCTGACCTCTCCACCCACAGAACACATTATGTCCAAGCTGACATCATTTATAGGCCTACTTGTTTTTGAGTTATTGAGGTTTGGATTAAACCCATTCAATGCAAGGGACCAGTCAAACAGCCTAATAACTATAAGAAAATTATAATGAATGTATAATAACTTTCCCTGCTGAAACATCTCGGTTAGTCTGCGCAGCTACCAGTTGCCAAAACACAGGCTGAGCTGGTCAAACTGGTGGACCATCTTTGCCCACTGCTAAGTTATTTTCCAGCTTTTTTCTACATATTTTATGAAATGAAGAAATGTTTTTCAGCGACTGTTCTAATTGCCTTACTGTTGTGTTGGTGGCTGCTCAGACTAAACTGGTTGGATCAGCAGGTAGGCTGTGATGGTGAATGGTGGAGATTTATTTCTACCACTGAAAATAACCATTAGTTGTTTTTTTGTTGTTGTTGTTGTTGTTGTTGTTGTTGTTTTTTTTTTTATTTACTCTATATAAAGCTATGCTAATTTAGTTAACTCTATATGAAGCTGTGCTTTACTGACCCCTGGGGAACCCAGACCCCCCCTGCTCTAATGCCACTCTTGAAATGCTGTTTGGTTGTTTGTCCTGGTGTTTTTTTTTTTGGCTGCTCACACATCTGTCAGCTTCCCTGTGTATTCATCAAGGTTAAAATTACAGTACATGGAGAAATTAAAGTCATCATCATCATTATTATTTTCCGAGCACTCTGATTTAATGAGTGTGAATTTGCTTGCGGATTTAGGCATGCTGTTTTCCTCAGACGGGGCCACCGGACTCCCGCAGGTCACGTGCGTGTACGTGTTGTGATCCTCGTCGTCGTTTTCCCGGTGGTAGAAGTAGCTGAAGTTGGACACAATGACAGGAACAGGCAGGGCAATGGTGAGCACCCCGGCCACGGCACACATCGAACCAACGATTTTACCACCGACCGTGACGGGGCTCATGTCCCCGTATCCCACTGTAGTCATGGTAACCACAGCCCACCAGAACGACTCCGGGATGCTGGTGAAGCTCGACTCGGGGTCGTCCACTTCAGCGAAGAAGACCGCGCTGGAGAACAGGACGATGCCAATGACGAGGAAAAAGATGAGCAGTCCCAGCTCGCGCATGCTGGCGTGCAGCGTCCGACCCAGGATCTGTAGCCCTTTCGAGTGGCGCGAGAGTTTGAAAATGCGGAAGACGCGCACGAGACGGATCACTCTGAGCACGGTCAGGGACGCGGCCTGTTGCGCGTTGCCTCTGTGCTCTGCAAGCTCCAAACCCAGAGTTATGAAGTACGGCACGATTGCTATGATGTCGATGGTGTTCATGATGTCCTTGTAGAAAGCGGACTTGCTCGGACACGACATGAACCTCACGAACATCTCGAAGGAAAACCACGCGATGCACAGCGTCTCGAGCAGGAAGAACGGGTCGGTGAACGGGCTGCCGTTCCAGCCTCCTTCAGTCGTCCCGTTAACTGTTGCCTGCCTGCTCAGCACATCGCCGGAACTTCTGAATTCTGGTAACGTCTCCAAGCAGAAGATAACGATTGATACCAGGATGACCATCACGGACACAATGGCGATCACTCGGGCCGCTCGCGAGCTGTCGGGATACTCGAACATGAGCCAAACCTGCCGCTGGAACTCGTTGGTGGGCATCGGGCGCTCCTCGTCTCTGCTAAGCCCTTCATCCGCGATGAAGCCCTGTATCACGGCCTCGTCGATCTCGTAAAACTTTATCTCCTCCACGAAAATCTCTACCGGTACGTTCAGGGGTCGGCGGAGCCTCCCGCCGGATTGGTAGTAGTACAGGATGGCGTCGAAGCTGGACCGGTTCCGGTCGAAGAAGTACTCGTTCCGGAGTGGGTCAAAGAAGCGGGTGCGTTTGTGCGGGTCACCCAGCAGTGTGTTCGGGAAACGGGAGAGCGTCTGGAGCTGCGTCTCGAAGCGCAGCCCGGACACGTTGATGAACACCCGCTCGCTGCCGTCCCGCTCGGTCAGATCCGCGTCGCGCGGGAGCCGGACAGAGGGAGGCGTGTGCACGGGCTCAGCCGAATCCGCCGTCATGCTGCCCCGTCGGGCGAACCGCCTATCGCTCCTCCACGATTTCCTCCCGCTCCACCAGTTTCTAGGGTCGGGCAAATCCAGCCTGACGACTTATGGCTCAGACTCGCGTGGTGATAAAGCGACTGATTTGTTTTGGATCCGCGTTGACGGAGGCTTAAAAAAGTACCGAAAACCTCCCCGAACTGCTGGGTATGTAACTTATCCAGACAGCGCGCGCGCGGGGCAATACTCACGGATCGGTCATCTCGAGCTCTTTAAACAGCAAAGCCCACCCTGTGTGTGATTGGCAAACTGAAAAAAGGTGCCGTGCTCTTTAGGAAAACAAATGCTCATGTCACTGAGCAATGACTTTTAATCCACGTGTTCAGGGCAAAGCTACCCAAGCCAGAAACTCTGTATCATTAATAAAATGGGTTCTTATAATGTTGTTGATTTATAAAATAAACAGTAATTTTGCAGTTCTGGAGAATAATTCCATCGAGAAGCAGGTTTATTTTTTTAAACGAAAACCAGTAGTAAAGGGCAATAAATAAATAAGTAACAGTAATAAGACTGCTATCTTCAAATGCCATTCAGGAAAAAATAAAGGCGTTTATGCTATCTTTAAATCAAAATGAGTAACTGACTGTTTTCTGCTTTTGTGCAACATTTACATTTCATTACTGGCAGATGATTTTATCCAAAGTGATTTACAGCTGATACAGGTATCTAATTCATGCAGCTGTATGAACACTCATTAGCAGTAAGAGTGCTGCAGAACCAACTTACCCAACCAACTTACCTGAATCACGTCAGAAGAAATGCTAGATAGTTTAAGAGGAGTGTAATGTGTACACATTTTGGCTAATAGAAGTCCATTCATGCCACTTAGGTTTTGATAATCTACAGTGGTTTAATAGTGCGAGACAGTAAGCCGACCAGCAGAAAGCAGTGGGATGATGAGCGTCTGGACCTGAAATTGTGTTCTGATTAGTGTGGTTCGGTCTATCCAATATTATCATAGAAAGACAAGCTGGTTGACTACTATTACTCAAAAGCTGGTAAGACTGGCAGGCTCGATGCTAGTGATATTAAGCTAAGCTTGATTCCATTTTGTGCTTCATTGAAGTCACAAGAAATTTTCTTTCACTGTCAAAGGTGGTGCTTTTTATTTATCCAGATGAAGATATTTTAAAGGCAAGCTGAAAAAATATGCTATGTGAGGCATCCTTTGGAAGAAGGGCAGGTGTAACTGAGTATCATCAGTATCTGATCATTGAAAGCCATTGGATTGGGATATAACAACAGTGACATCCATCTATTCTCTGACCCTACACAGGGTCACAGGGGAGCCTGGAGCCTACCCCTGAGGACTCAGGGCACAAGGAGGGGGACACCCTGGACAGGGTGCCAGCCCATCGCACACTACGGACAATTTGGAATTGCCAATCAGCCTACAACGCATGTCTTTGGACTAGGAGAGGAAACCGGAGTACCCAGAGGAAACCCCCGAAGCACAGGGAGAACATGAAAGCTCCACACTCACAGGGCGGAGGCAGGAATGGAACCCCCAACACGGGAGGTGCAATGCAACAGTGCTAACTATTAAGCCACCGTGCCCCTACAAAAGTAACAGTGATGGACTCGTTTTGTCTTGATGTTCAGCTGCTCTTGGAAGAGCTGTCAGATAGAATGTAAGTGCTGATGAGTGACGCTGTGTAGAGGACATACTTAAAAGCACAGAGAACTTGAAATTCCTTGTTTATTGACATCATTTCACATTTCCTTCTCATAATATATTAGCATCATGGTACTTCATTACACCTTTACTTTATGTCTTTTTAATCCACTGAAGTCATCTTCTTATGCAAGAATATGGGGCCAACTATGTGTCCAACAGCAGCTCACTTACCCAGAAGATTCCAAGCTTAATTTGTTTGGGTTTAGACACACTTATGGCAATCACAAGTGCATAGTGAACCAAAAGTAGCCATGTTGTTAGAAGTCATATTTAAAGTTTTAATGGCTTTTGAAATCTGGGCCAAAAATGGACTAAATTTAACGAATACTTGTGTGGCGTTTCAGTTGGTGAACTCCACTGTGCGATGCGGCCTCATCAAGGCTAAGTTGTGGTTGTGTTCTGGCAGGGAGATATGGATGAGTTCATTCTCATAATTTTAAACAGTATGTGAGCCAGATGAAGCAGTAAGTGTGGGCCAGCATTACTAACTGGGTCATGCACTGATTGCTTTTATCATGCATATTTTCTTTGATATAGATCATTTAAGCAATGTTCCTAGGTATCCTAAGTAACGGTCCAAGAAATGTAATCCATTTTATGATTAACCTAACATCTGACATGCATAATAAAAATGAAGAAATATGCAGAGAGCAATACTCAGACCAATTTTGCTCTCATACACTGAAGCAATGAACACGAGATCCTCGTAAAACCAAGGCAATGGAAACTTCAAGCTTGAGTGGCATCTGAGCACCATTTGAGGACAAGATGTTAAGGAAGCCAAAATAACACTCCCAGCAGTTATAGGCTCTGGTTTTACGGCTATGAACATGAGAAACAAGTTGCAAGGCTGATGAGTTAAAAGAGAGCACACGGTTTGAATAATCATGCTAAAAATACACCACCACAATACATTAGAAAGGTATTCAGCAACTGAGAAACCAAAAAAGTTGCCTTGCTATTTTTGTGCATATGTAAAGTTTTATGCAGTATACAGTATGTATTTATTTTCATATTTCATTGTGTTTGCTGTAACTTGTGCAAAACGTTCTTTAGGAATAGTTCTATTAGAAACTGACTCTATTAAATAGCAATATTCTAGAGTGTTGAGCGAAATTATGTTAACTCATTATGTTGGGATTAAGTTGAACTCTGCAGAACTGCATTTAGCTCTCTCTTGTTTACTCAAAAGATGAGGGCAAATCTCTGAACCACACCTATATGAGACCCTTCCGTAGATGTCGTAGATACTTGGGATCCTAGTTTAGGCTCCAGCATCAAGTGACATACATGTGCTTCCTGCTGATAATTTGTGACCCTGCTGTGTTCACTGACAGACTGTCTACATCAGGGGAAAAGGGTCACCACTCATCACATTAGCAGCATGATTTTGTAGGACATGATTTTGCACTGCTAAACCATTTAGTGAGAATGTTTGGGATTTTTTTTTTTTTTTTTTATTGAGTGGTATGTCACAGGTTAGATTCCACTTGTGTTCACTCTGTTTTGTGTGCACCTGTTTAATTCTGATCAGATGATTCAGCATATTTATATAATTTTTAATGAAATTATATAAATTACCATATATTATAGTGATATTGGATTCTTGAACCTGATTGGTTGGAAGGTGTTGATTCATTTTCTATAACAGCAGCTCTGATAGTGAATTCTGCTGCAATTCAAATCACAGCTTTATATTAATGTGCTTGTTCAAATATTTTATCATTTCTATGGTAACAACTAATTCACAGGGACTTGTATGGCAGCCACTCTACATAATCTAAGTCTAATAATAAAAAAAGATTTTGATTATAATTAAAATAATTAAAATATATAATTAAGTAATATTGTACTCGCACTCGCGGTTATACTGAATATCAGCATGACTGTGATTCAGCCGTAGGTACAACTATAGTTTTATATATAAGAAATTAATATCGAGTAACTGACATTTGGGACAAATTATGGACAAATAATTTTATTATAAGTTTATTTTTGCTCTGCAAACAGAAAGAGATCCCAAAGAATCCACACTAACTGATAGCCCGTCAGCTAGCTGGCTAGCTAGCTCACAATGATTTGTACATTCCCGTTAAAGGTGTATCCGGTGAAATTGGCTTCCCTTCTTCCTTTTTATCTTCATCTGACAAGCTTTCATATTCATTCTTTCTTATTTTCTCATTTTTGGAAGGAGTCTCCAGTGTCAGCACTTTATAAAGCTTTTTTGCCACAGGAAAGTCTTCAGAACAGGAGAGTTTGCAATTTTTGGTTTTTTGGTAACATGACAAGCAGCATTTTATTTTTTTTTCTTAACTTCAAGAGAGAAAAACAGAGCCTGGTGAGGGAACAACTGTTTGTAGCTGCTACATCATAAGTGTTAACTGGAACTAATTTGATTTGCAGATGTTATACAGATAACTAATAAATAACTAATAAACTAATAAAGATTTTACCCACATTTAGCCTGTGGGCAGGTGTTAATGTCAAGCCCTCATAGTTTGACCTACTGTACCAAGACTTGGAAGAATTAATTCTGGCAGTCAAACCAGACATGCTTTTTATATCTGTTAATAGAGCTACACAGTAATTATTAGATTTTGGCTCTACCAACAGGAAATAGTGCTTTGCCAGAGAAGGCATGCCAGGGGTTCCCAGGAGTATAAAACTCTGACAGTGGGCATTATCCCATCTTAATAGATTGCAGCAGCCTCGCCCACATACATGAAGGACATCCCTGCAGAAACAGGATACTCCCATGCCCTTCAACACACACAGTGTGTTAATGCCAGCCCCCTAGGGAAGATGAATTGACACAGAATGCTCATCCTGAAGTTCAGCATGGTTTTGTTAGTGTAACTTCATGTGTGGTAACCTACTGACACTTACATTCCGTCCTGGATGCCCGACATGATACTATGAACCTTGTGTTTCTGAGCACATCTTCATGGTACAGTAGATCTGTGTCTAAATGTAGCTTGAATGAGCTTGAATTGAACCTTGTTCTGCATTTAGCTCATGAGCTCACAAGCACTGGCTCGTGTCACTATCACTTCCTGTGAGTGTGTCAAGTTAATATACATGAACAGGGGCCATGAGGGTTGTGTTCATTCATAAAGAAAACATTGCTTGGTGAAATAGGCAGTAAATTATGTGCACAAAGGCATGTGTTAATTAAAGTATGAATGATTTTTAGCAGGTGTAATCCTAGCAGACTTTAGCACCTCCAGTTGGCTTCCGGTGCACTCTGTCACTGCACCAGTCATACACAGGATCTTGATTTGGTTTGGCTAGAGGATCACATACAGAATTAAAGTGGGATCAGTTGATGTGATAAGATGTAAACAGAAGCAGTTTTTCTTTCCAGTTAACAGGTGCTAAGCCATCATTAGCCCATATCTCTAGGACCCAGGGACGTATGCTTACTTGAATTGCATGCATCTCAATGAAGACAGCATTTGTCCAAGGCAAGTGACAAAATTTCACTTACAGAAATGTTTATTCCCATTGAGAAAACCTCCGAGCACCTGCTGTTACAGCTCAGCAGGCTCATACCTTGAGATCTTGCACAGATCAATTTCTTCAAAGGTGTTGCAGATCAAGGCTTCCTCCCAAGAAAGCTGATACCAAGGCAAGGCACCGTGCCAGTTCCTGGAGTTTGATTGCCACCAGTTTTAGCATGCTGACATCTGAGTTGATGGACATGTTTTTGCTGATAGGTAAGCAAGGCATGAAGCAAGGGAACGAAACCTAAGCTTGGAGATCCGGAAGGCTGGACTCCTCTGAATATCTCTCACATACTCTACTCGACCACTGCTTTTTTCCGGATTATGATTACACTCCTTGATTAGGCCTTGGCCTTTTTTAGTAGATACACTCAGCCTCCAGTAGTGGAATGTCTGCAGAGACACGTCACAGAACATCCTGTTCAACATGGACATGGACTGGTTATGAATAAGGAAGAAAATCAGTGGGGTTTTTTCATGGCTCTTAGAAGCAGCAGCTTTCTTGTGTACAAGCAAAAGCTAGTGAGGTGGGTCATTAAATAATGTTTCCTCAGCAACATTCAGCATTTCAACGATCATATTGGTATACTTTTAGAAATAAAAACTTCAAGTGTTCTTCAAAGGTTCTGTATATTAAAGATTCTTAGCTTGCTAAAAGGGCTCTACTTTGAAGCTTCTCTCATAGAGAAATACTCAACTGTGGAGGTATAGGAGTTGTCAAGGGTTCTAGATTGATCCTAGACTGTGTAGCATTGCCGCCTCACACTGCCAGGGTACTCAGTTCAATCCTGAGCTTGGGTTACTGCCTGTGCAGAGTTTCGTATGTACTCCCCATGTCTGCATGGGTTTCTTTCGGGTTCTCTGGTTTCCTCCTACCTCCTAAAATGCCAGTAGGTGGATTAGCTAGGCTAATTACATGTGTGTTTTCCTGGAGCCCTGCAATGGACTGGTGTTCCAGACCCACCACAAGATAGGCTCCAGACCCACCACAACCCTGATCAGGATGAATGAACTGCTTTTTTAGGTGAATACATGAGCCTATATGCACCCAACTAGCATACTAATGTCTTGAGGTCTTTGTAACCTTATAATGAGCTGTTCTTAGACTGCTTTCTTCCTGCTTTAGGATTAAGCACAAATACTTGGCTAACTGTCTCACAGCTGCTGTCAGCCTGAAGTCAAGAGCCACACAAACACCAAATAACACTTATTACAATGAAGCCCCTCTCTGCATCCTGTTTATAAACTTATTAGGACTGAAATACAGTTAAATTGATTATATATTAGTTAAGTTACATCTTTACTAAAAAGCATAGCTTTATGCAAAAATATTAAAACATTTTTGAGACATTGCTAAATATTCCCTGATAATGTAATGGCCCAGTCATGTCCCATGCTTACCACTTCATTTGGCCCACCTACTGTGGAATGATGGCAATGACCTCTCCAAAGCTCAACCAAGAGCACAACCTTGGAAAAGCGGTATGTTGAAAGCTGGGCCATTTTGGTCTAAATTGAAAATACAGCATTGGTTGCATTTGGTCCATTTTTGGCCCAGATTCAAAATGCAGTTAAAATCTTACCATTGGGCCACTTTTGGCTCACAACACACTCGCCATTATGATAACTGGCCCTTATGTGACCCAACACAAACATATTTTGCCCACGCATATTTGTACACACTATTATTTATTTAACTTTTTTTTTTATTATTATTATTTATATCAATGACTCTCCAATGCAGCATTTTCATTTTATCATTATTCTATAATTATATTTAAACATTTGCTATGTATATGTACAAAACAGCACTCAAGTAATACTGTATTTGTGCAAAGAACAAAAATAGCAAAATTTGCAAACAGGATAGACCTCTGTGTAGCTGCATACACACAGTAATGATCAGTAAGGTCTTTTTGCTCCTAAGGCTGATGTGTGTGTCTGCACATATGTCATAGCCTCAGAGGCCAGCTACACTACACTACAGGCTAGTTGTAACTGTATCTGGGGCAGGATCCTCCAGCTGCACTGCTGGGAACTACAGTTTCTATAAATGTCCACTCTAAACTGAACAAGTTGTTATGGCTACAGTGGTGATTCAGAAGTTGAGCCAATCAGTCACCCTGCTACTGCACCTACATATATAATCAATACATTTACCACAGAATATGACATTTGAAAGCAAAGCCTCCTTTCGCACATTTTGGTAATTATTTTAATCAATAGTTTATGTAATTGCTATTAATTAATAATACGTGCTTTCAGTTATACTTTGAGTAATTAGTATATTTGTCATTTTAATGATTTTAATTATATTTAGTTTATAAACATTGAATAAAATTTTTTATTATAAATTTTGCACCTTTGATAACATTTTTATCAGTAAATATAAAATTATATGGAGGCTTTTATGCTACTTCACAAAGTCTTAAGTTAACAAAAACACTTATCTCCAAGTCTCTCAAACAACCATTACTGCATATGACTATGATAAATGTATGGGTGTATGGGTGTATATGTGTGTGTGTGTGTGTGTGTATATATTTGAGCATGAATTTCACTAAAGAAATCAAAGAAAATGTACAGCCATTAACTCATCTAAACTTATAGCAATGATGCCCTCTAGTGTGATGAGAATATCTATGTGGAAATAAATGACAACAACTCAGAAAATAAACTACATTCAGATTCCTGAACACACACAAATACATGCAAAAAATGCTACTCTCACTGAATAAAGTGCTGGTTAGAACCGGGTCAGGTCAGCCTTCAGTAGGCGATATTCACATGGGGATTGTTTAGATGGGTATTTGGCCTGAATGCTTGCTTTGACATGCTGACAGAAGACAGGGGAATAAAGATGGATCAATCACCTCTTGACCTGTTCAAGCTTTGATAAATCAAATAATATTAGACCTTAACATAAACCGAATGAGAAAGAATGACACAGTACACATGTTAAATTATTTTACTTAAATAGAAAAAAGGTACAACACATTTATATTAGACAACTTCTTAAAAAACTGTTCAGAGGCTTGTTTAACATGATTTTTTTGTGTGTGTGAAATCTTCCTTTTATTGATCACAGGGCAGCTCTACAGCTTACTGACTGATTGGAAACTTCAAAGAAAT
Source organism: Pangasianodon hypophthalmus (assembly GCF_027358585.1). Classification (NCBI taxonomy): domain Eukaryota; kingdom Metazoa; phylum Chordata; class Actinopteri; order Siluriformes; family Pangasiidae; genus Pangasianodon; species Pangasianodon hypophthalmus. The sequence continues at coordinate 23,653,053 of NC_069716.1, forward strand.
CAAAGAAAATAACCATAATGAACGTTTAACAGCATGCGCACCTAGTTTTAAAAATGGCATCAATGTACCGATCTGAGGTTAATGATTTATTGTGTTCTACTTAACTGGTTCCACTAAAAAGTCATATTTAAAAAAACAACCAACCAAAAAAAAAAAAACCACAACACTGTTAGTCCTTGGCTAACCATATAAACACAGACCAACAAAACAGCAAAAAGGGTGAAAGAGAATGTCCCTAATATCTGCTTTCCTACATGTACATCTTGAGTGAGTTGAATGATGAAAAACAAGACAGAAGAAACCCTACCAATCAAAAAACCAAACCTCTTCAACATATCAGCCAATTTTTAATAATCAGTTTAAACCCTCAGTAGCTCACAGTACCACAGACACTTACCACAAAAACAGTGGGCCCATTCTCATGCCCCTAGATCTCCCTAGGGATCAAACTAGGCCAAGACAACTATTAAACTCTGTAAACAGAGCAGGTAAAGGGCATAGCAAACAACAAACAGTAATACAGACATAATATTTGGCAAATCATTACCAGTAAATTCTGTGCTTCTTCTCTAATGTGCCGCCTAGATCTTCACTGAGGTCTTATGATTCCTATGATTAATTGTGAGCTACATTAATTACTGAGAGATTCAAACCTCAACTGAAAACTGTAAACGATTCAATGTTGTATTAGCTGATTGCTTTTACACTCAATAAGAACCCTAAACTTTTAGTTATAGCACTGAACATTTAGACTTAAATCAGTAGTGAAGTCATTCGGCAAGACGGCGAGGAAAATAAGTCAAAGCACAAAGTGAGACACTGACAGCTAATTAACGAGAATAATGTGCCATAGCAGTAGGAACAGAAACAACACACACACACACACACACACGAATGCTACTTGTATAAAGTGCTGGTTAGCACAGGGCCAAGTGGCTAGTATACTAACAATAGACTGGTATAACAAAATTGTTTCTGAATAAAAGGAAAAAGGCATGTTTGGATTCCTAATGGTTTAGCAAGCAGTAAGGAAAATGACTACAGAAATTAGGTCTCCCAGAAAAGCATGAAGAAGGTTTTTCTGAAAGCCATGCTGAAGCTGCAGGAGAGAGACCTACTACGCTGTGAAGAGATTACAATTAAATAAATTGGGATGCGCAAATTATACCAATAAGATCATAAGATCAATAATGTAAAAAATGTTTAAAATAAGTAATCTTTTTACTTTGTCTCTAACAGCATTTGGGCAACTACTACAGACAAGAATTTCAACACATTTCTCTGTACTGTGTAACAAATAGAAAACAACTGTTTACTTGAAAACTATATATAATAGAAGTCTAAGGGCAGTCAGTAAATGTTTACGCTAAACTCATATTTCTGTAGCACACTAACAAATTCTATAGTCAAAATTTTTGTAAATTAAGGCTTAAACCTGTATTATTCACACTTGACATGGAACTATATTTTCAAATGGAATAATCTGTGGTAATGTGTTACTACCATAATAGGTGTAGATAAAAGAGTGTAAATAAATGGACTTAGTTTTTAGTGTATTGCAACATGATTCAAAATTTGGATAAATCTCAAAGATTTTTTAAGTCTGTCTCATTCTAAAATCTTTATTGATTTGCAATTTCCATAAAACAGTTTATGCCTAAGATTCAACCTTGCTTCAGGGAATAATCTCACCCGGGTAATGCAGATTCGTACCTAAGAACTGCTGCAGGAATTGTAAAGAATCCCAGATATCTTATTCATACTATGATCACTCTGAACTTCCTTTCAACGTGAACTGTATTTCTGTAACTCTGCTTTATGACAATGTCAACTGAATAAAAGTGATCTGAATTGATTACTGCTAGTGTAATGGTGTAACTGTACATTTTAAAAATTTGCTGACAGAATTTAATGCCTGCCCTTAGACAACCGTTATAAAATGTTTCACGTCATCAGGATTTCTCTGGAATGTCTCTGGAAATCACACACACAGTACAGACACAATGGATAGATATTAGAGTATTTCTGTAGTATTCTTTTATATGGCCTATACATTTAGAGGAAAGGTTCGTTTGTTTGTGCAAAGAGTTTAGGTCGGCTAATGGAAGCATAGCTGCAGCAGGGGGCAAGTAATAGTTCATGTTTGGTAACAATTATATACACAGCAAACAGGAAAATGCTCGAGCAGAACCTCCCTTCAAGGCTCCTACACATTCAGTTCATGATAAGACTTTATGGTACAGTTGTGCTTATCGTGTGAGCTTATGTAATTAATAAAAAAAAAATCGTGATTCAGAGCAAACACTGATTACTCAGAAAGGTTAACCCTATCACTCCTAGCCCTATCTGAAGATGAGCAGGAGAGTGCACTACAATTAAGGTGCATCAGTTACACACTAGAGAGCTGCATGGGAATGGGGACAGCGACAGTACAGTGGGACATATTATTCCCAAAGTATTCAGAAGTATTCCCACAGTGATTACAGGCATAGAGATCAGTTTACAGTATGTGGCACACACATTTTTACAACAGTAAGCTAGGTGAACTCCTTATATATTGGTACATTTATAAGAGTGAAGGTTTTTTCCAGGACAAAAGAAACATCTTTATGTGATGAGAGATTATGGGGAGTAGACAACACTGGCACATGCAGTGTTATAGCGGGGAAGTTTCATCCCCATACAGCTCTGTACTCCACACAGTGAAATGAAATCAGATTACAGTGTGATTTCAAGCCCAATTCACACTTAAAGTGTTTCAGAAGTGTTTTTTTTGTCCATTTCATGGAACATATATGTTTCCAATTTAACAAACATTTGAATCCATACCATCTCAAAATCCCACCTCAGCCTTCCTGCTGCAATTTGTTCCTCTGTTGCCTGTGAGTGAAGAATAAATTCCATAGAGATACATTCAAATCTCAACTTTCCTTGTTCTATATGTGATGAACTGTATTTAAATTAATATTCATATTTGTTATGATTGTGTGGCCTGTAACCATGCTGGTTGCTTACTGTCCCACTGTGTAATGTCTATTTTTTCACATTTACTGATAATTAAAATTCTGATTTCCCACAAATTATTCCCATCTACTGAGTAGTTGGAAGTGGTGTGGATTGTAATTTTGAACAGGGGGTTGTTTGTACTATTTGGTAGTGTCCAGCATAAACTCTAAGTAAAATACAACCTTGCAGCATAGAGGTTTAAAACAAAAGGCCATGGTATATGTGTTTGAGCACTTCTGAAGGGGAAGCTACACTTCATGAGTTGATGCTTCAGCCCCTGGCATTCTCTATATCTCAGCACCACAAACTGCATTGTGTCTCCATGTGCAAGGCCAGAAGCGATACAGTTGAAAAAAAAAAAAATAGCAAGAAAAGAGAGGGGAGGTTAAAAGTTACCTGACAGAACACAGAGAAACATAGGTGAGAATATTCTCAGAAATGGCAAGAAGAACCAGCTCCAGGATTAAAATTTAGGTGACAAGACTGATATATAGGCCACAAAATGACACAGAAGACTAGAATCGTGATCAGAAACTGTGAGGAGAACCAGCTCCTGTTCCATAATAGCATTTTAGTGGTGCTCAGTGGATTCCCAAATGAGACACACGATAAACACTGGCGCAAACGTCTCATCACAAAGGAGCCATGTTTAAAACACTTTTCTAAAAACGCAGCACAGGCACCCAAAGGGACATGGATTCCTTTTTTTTTATCTTTCTCTGTATCCCTGCACCTCTTCGAGGAGGAGAAGGAGAAGTGGAAGAAGCTGCTCCTTAGCTGAAGCCTCCTTGTTAAACTGGAGCTCCAGCAAAACTTTTCACCACATGTTCTACGTTTCCGGGTTTGTCACTGTGACAGGGGGAATGGCACCGTTGATCTTCGCGTACTGGTTGAAGATGGCCTCAAAGGCTTCGTCCCGGTGAATCATGGCACCAAACACCAGAGGCTGGAGGATCATAGAGGAGAAAATAAGCACAGACATATGGACACAGACACACTGGGAAATAACAATGTGGTCTGAATATATGGATTATAACCCAAGGCAGTGTATTTGTGTCTTACTTTTTGTGTAGATGGTGTGGCTATTGAGATTCCCATCCCAGATCCAGGCAATACTGACAAAACCTTATACTGTTATAATAAAAAAAAAATGGCAGGTTAAACATGTAGGTAGAGAATAGCTTCCCATAACTAGAAAGAAATCACAGAACAATAAATAGTATTGCACTAAGGCACATCCATACCTTCTGAATGTCTGTAATGTCTTGGAGTTTGATGACTTTATTCTTCTTAGAGGATGTAGAACGGGAGCTGGAGCTCTCAAAGCATAAGTAGCTACAGGACACGAGAAACACTTTGTAATCTAAAAAGCGCATTAGTTTGTAATCAAAATAATCAGAATAGTAAACATTAAAGCCCCTGTCAACTTATTTTCATAACTACCTTATTACTACGAGCTAGAGCTTCATTGGTGAATTTATTGTTTGAAAAGGTCTGAATGGTGTTGAACATTTCAAATGCGAGATTTCTAAAATTTTATTTTCTAGTTGTTTTCTTTTGGCCAGTTCGAATTGGGCAGGAGTCAAACTATACAGTAAGCAGGTGACAAATCAGAATTAGCAATATCCTTTAACCAACACATGGAAATTGACTTCTTTCTTACTTAGCCTCTCTGCACATTGAAAAACATGATCAAAACTGTATATAATGTAATTTTAACATACAACTTCGTGGTCATGATGAGTCACTTATTCACACCAGTGGTCAATTTATAGCTGCCAATTAACTGACTGGCATATTTTTAAGAGGAAACATGAAACCATGTTGATTGAGGCTTTACTGTACTATTTGTCACTGCAGAGTGAGTGATAATTTATTAGCAATAATAATGTGTGTGTAAGGAAAGGTAAAGACATACTTTTCTGTCACGTAGAGGTAGCCATTTCGTATGTAGTCGGTAGGCATTTTCCTGTCCCTGTTGATTAAACAGCAGCGCCACCCATTCTCACACACTGAACATAACACAAAGAACTTGTTAATGCCATGCAGGAAGATGAAATCAACCATGTAAATTATATCTCTACTGTTTAACAACAAATTACACAATATCAGCAGCATACACCTCATGAGTAAGCAATACAAGCAAATGCATTGCACGTTCCCTTGTAAAATCAGTTTAGAGTGCAGGCTCTCTACCTGGTAGGGGGCGCTCATTCTCAGACAAGTTGAAGACTTCATGGAAAGGACCTCTCTTGGTGCTGTATGCACGCCCACTCTCCTCGTCACGCCCAACACCACATGGCACTCCAGCCACGAGGCTGCCACGTGTGACCACAGGCTGGATCTGCTGCAAGGACGAGACATATCGGTTAACAAAACGGCAATATTAGAGGTGCAGTGAGGCGCAGGACTATTAGAGCACCTCCGTGCTGATGCAGGATCAGTCATCTGATCTTTCCCTGAAGAACAAAACTCCAGACTGACACTGAAACACAAGAGCCCATCTTCATCGAACCAGTGACTTCATCAAAACAGTGTGGATCAGTGCTGCAAGTGCTGAGATGAGGAGAGTAGCCTTCTTTCCTGTTTGGCTGTCAGACATCAGCGAGAGCATGCAAAGTGCAAAGGCATGGGGTCACACAGGCACACAGGCACTGATTTACTTAAAGAGTTTTGTGACAATAAAAACATCTCTGACATTTGGGTATTGCTCTAAAAAAACATTTATGTAATGGAAGAATAATATTCCCTAAATAGGAACACCCTAAACTAAATAGAAACCAGCCATGATTTGTAAATGGATCTTGATTCATTTAAAGACGTTTGACACAACAAACAGTTAGAGAGATATTCTGATCACATAACACACAACAATTGTGTAACCGACTTACCTAATGCATCACAGGAATGCATGAACTGCCAAACAGTGACAAAAGAAAAGCCAAGTTTTCCTATGAGTAATGTATATCAAAATATACATAAGAAATGTATCTATTACAAAGGTTCACAGCTTGGCTGTTCTGATGTCATATTACTTTTGTCAGAGCTACTGAATACTATAGCATACTATTCACTTGTAATCTCTCTACACACAAGCACACAATTAGAAAATCACAGGGTTAAAAACTAGTACCACTTAATGGCTGTGGATCAAAAGACATCAATTATAACATCACCTTAATTTTTTTTATAAAATATGCTTTAATGACTAAATGTTTTATGTGCAGACTAGTCAAAATGTACAAACTGACAGTGCAGTGGTATAACCACATCTTTTTAAAAAACAGAGCTGAAAGTCAATTTGAAAATCTGAATTATTAGACATTTGACAGGTGAGTGTTCTTGCCTCATAAAATATCAGGGTTCAATATGCAAATAAAGGACATGTACTTTACAGTATAGTGCATGAAATCTTATTACAGTGCTGGTTTTACAGGTGAAGGGGTTGGGCATGTGGAGGGTTTCAACCTTACCTAATGTTTCTAATTTAAATATTCACAATGTGAATCTGGATTTTTTTTTATTTAACTTGTATCTGTTAATTTTATTTTGTGGACCGCCATGTCATGTAATCTAGTCTCTAGTCTTTAAAAGTTTTAGAGACTTTTGAAGAAATAACACTTAGAGCTACAGTGTCGTTTTTTCTCCATAGAGAATTTATGCTTAGCAGATTTTTGATCCATTTGCCAGCAGAAACGTGGGTTCTGCTTAGAAACTGTATATGTCCACACACTCACACACGCACACACACATACACACACACACACACACACAGTGGTGGCAAACACAGGCACTGCCGTGAAACCAGATGCCTAGATCCCTACCTTTTCATAGCCAGACAGCTGAGAAAGAAAAATAACAGAACACAAGTATGACAGACTATTAAATAAAAAAAAAACTGGCTTTACCTCTCTATCACACACAAAATCAGACTTTAAAATAAAAATCCAGTGTGTAGCATGACTGTTCCAATACATTTCAATATAAAAAAAATAAAAATAAACAATAATAAAAAAAAAAAACAGGAGTTTTAAGAGAACCTCATAAATAATTGGTGTGGTTAGAAAACTTGCTTTGAGGTTTGATCTGGATGAACTTGTGACACTCACCCGTCTGCCGATGTTGCCGCTGTGACGTTCTTTGAGCTGTGGGTCAGTTGGCAGGCTTTTCCATACAATGTACGGTGTGTCATATTTGTCCCTAAGTTTGGGGCAGCTCTTGAAGATAAAGTCAATGATGAAGAACTTGATACCAGCATAAAGCCCTATTGATAGAAAGATTGTGGGTGTAAATATGGCAAAGCTACAGAGATCTGGCTGTATGGACAGTAAAAAAGCCATGATAAATATGTCATACCGATTATGAAGCCCAAGAGTTTGTACGGCAGCAGGCAGGAAGCAATGAACGCCACCCACAGACCAACATACAACTTCTGAGTGATTTCAGGCTGCACCCACATGAACAGGCTACGAAATACATATAGAAACACACAGTGTATATAAGTGTATATATATATATATATATATATATATATATATATATATATATATATATATATAAAAAAAATATAAAATCTTAACATGACCTAGATAAAAATAGACAGTAAGTAATCTACTTGGTATTCTGTCACATACTATACGGTGAGCTTATATGGAAAATCATAAAAAATTTAAAAAGTACTAACTTTTTGATTTTCTCCAAAACATCTGACATCTTTCCAAACAGGTTCTGTGAAAAGACAGCTTGTGAAAAGAGTACTCTCAACACCTGAAACGTTATTTGACTGCTCTCTTCGGTGGCAGTTCTATTTTCTACTGTAGCAACTTGGCAAAATATACCTGAGCTTTTTGTGCCACATCCAGCACTAACTGGAACTTCTCAGAGACAGTCAAGTCTTCTTTCGGAGGCTCCTGTGAGAAAAAGGAGAGATGCTATATATAGAGTCTTCCGTTTTTCTTCTGTTAGAGTAAAAAGTTAGAGTAAGAAGTAACTTTTTAATAACGTTACTGCTATTATCAACAGCACTGAGAAATCTATGTTCATATTTACCACTGGCTCAGACACCTCAGGCACAATACTCCACTGTATCCTCCAGCCTCTGTAACAATAACACAGCTTTAACATGCATTCAAAGTCAGACTGCTTTAAAACTAAATGTGTGCTGGCCTAAGAAAACCCTTCACATGGTATCATTTTGACATTTCTACTATACGTAGTTCTGAAAACTACAAGCTTTCCTGAACTAAAAATTTCTCTTTCACATGTATTCCAATTAGAAGTAAATTCATAGCATTTTAATATCTGTTTACCCTCAAAAGGTACAGGGACAAAATTTCATTTAAAGATTTCATTCCGACTGCAGCGCAGGAGCATCGCAGACATTTTGACAGCTGGTAACTGATTACAATCTGTATTGATTAGACTTTTTCCATTTCGCTATTCAACAATTTGACTAAAGCATGACATTCACTGTGTAAGGAAATCATACTTAGCTAGCAAAGTTGTAAACATCTTTTAAACATTTTTTAAACTGGCTCCTTACACAACGTAATTTTTCAGGAAGATTTTTTTGCAGCCTAGGCAAGAAGCAAAATATAAAAAGCAAAATACTCCCATGTTGCTTTGGTGTAATATTATCTTATTTTAAAAAATGGCCAAAACCTGATTTTGGTCTCTTTTTTTGGGTGCCAGAATTCAAACACAGAGACATTGTACTGCTGTATTAAAAAGCTAAAATCATAGCTGTATGCATGAAGCTTCAATAAAAATCCATCTAGACTTTACCCAAATTTTTGTGCCTATCTGCATTTAATTCTGAAGATCAGAAGCAAGGTGAGAGGTGTTTAAAATTCAGTTATGTACTGCAACATCCACTGGTGCTAAATAATTATAACACATGTAGTGCCAGTCTTTGAAATCAGGAGTAGATCCTTTTACATGCATGAATGGATTTAATAAGACTAAACAGACATGAATTGGTATTGGACTTACTTTGCTATGAGGTAATTTAAGGACAGACGGAGAATCGCTAAGAAGAGAAACATAGGAATTGCCCAGCCATGCCACACAGCATTCATGTAGATCTGTGGATAAAACAATGAAAATAATTTCTAACTGAAGTAACTAATAAAACTGATTATATGTGTTTCAATTTCAGGCACAGTAGGCAAATGTGTACTATTATATTTATTTATTGGAGAGGAGGGAGAGATTTTTATTCCCTATAATGTCTACTCACAGGACATAAACCAGTACACAGACTTAAAATGTACATTCAAAACATTTTAATAGCATATTAATAAGTTTTTCATTAGAATTGCACTAAGATTTAAGTTGACATTTATTCTTGCTTTAGACATTTGAGTTATTGTGATTAGGACTACTGGTTATTGGAATTATTAGAAATAAAATAAACTTAAACCACTTTAATTTCATGTTTACAAAATCACAGACGCTTTGGCAATGCTTCCCCGATTTGAGAATGATGGCTATATATATATAAAATGTTGAAATTCACTTTGATCATACAGTAGCAGACTCAATCAATGATAATATACTCACGTTAACAAGAGAATATTCAGATAGATTGATAGGATTTGAATGTTTGGCTTATCAGTGATGAGAGTGCTGCTTTTTGTTTTCTGAAAATGACTGTGTGCTCACAATGAAGGCGATGGCTGATGTGTAGACAGAGTGCCAGCTGGATAAGGCAGAAAGGTTCCTCATGAAGTTAGTGACAGGCTTAGCCCCTCGTTCTGGGAACACATTTACATGCACAGAGACAATCAGAATCATACCTTCCCTAACTGTAGAAGAAAAAAATTATAGTAATCATATTGCCCACGTTCTATCCCTGAGAATATCTCATAGAAATTTAAATGTTACAACTATTATTGTCACAACAATACTTACTGAGTCGTCTCATATTTTCAGTTAACCTGTAATGAGAACAGAAAGCCACAGTTAATTATTTACAAGGGCACCAACAGCCAACAAGCACTGGATGGTCTCAAAAAAAAAAAAAAAAATGAGCAAACAACAATATGGCAATTCATCAACCTTTCTAAGTGAAATAACACAAAAGCAATTGCTGTGAATGCTATCAGTCTAAGCACAATGCTATGCTACAAGGTAAACTGCTTTTAGAAGGATCACAGTGTACATGGACTACCATATGGACATGTTTTCCATCAGAGGAAGGTAATCACTCTTTTTATCACACTTGGTTGTTTAATGATCCAAAATAGTAGGGACTGTGAGAACCGCCACGTCGCAAAACCCATCTATCAGTCTTAGAAAAAAAAAAGGTGCAAAAAGGTTTTTATCACCACCAGTGCCAAAGACATTCACAGCTGTCCCACTGTGTTGACTGTCTCTCTAGCCAGGGGAAAGCTTTATAAAAAGGATGAGAATGACAGGCTTTTTTCACCTTTTAGCGCTGAGTGGCTCCTCTGTCTCCACCATGTTCTCCTCAGGCTGGAAGCGGAAGTCCTCTATGTACACGCCGAAGCGCTCATACAGCCACTTCCAAAGCTTCGAGCTCACAGACTCCTTCTGCTTTTCTCCTGTCACAAAGCAGAAAAGCACTGTCAAGTAGGGCTGCAGTATTAATTCTATTTTAAAGCTGAAAATAATTTTTGGTTTCTCACTTAATTAATAAAAAATATACCTGTAGAATTCTGACTGTTCAGAAGGTATTGATTAATTTTCTATAACAGCAGCTCTGATGGCTGCAATTCAAATTATAGGTTTATATTAATGCGTTCACTCTCATATACCGTCATTTCTATAGTAACAACTTACACAAGGACTGGTATGGTTGATGCTCCACATAAAAAGATATAAATGAAAAACTCGCATAGTAGTTGATATGTTGAAGTTTTCTGAAATGTTATTTAGCATTTAGCATTTTGGAAATGGTCTCCAGTGTCAGCACTTTGTAACAGTCAGAGGTTAGGCTGTAACTTAGTTTTCCGACTCAGAAAAGTAATTTTTCTTGGTAACGTGCCAAATTGCATTTTGTTTTATTAACTTGAAGAAGGAAAAAAACGAGAGGTTGGTCAGGGAATGGCTGTTTATAGCTGCCATAACATAAGTAACGGGAACGAACACGTCTTACGGAAGTTACACGACATTGAGCGTAACTATAAAACAATTTTAAAAAAAGCATGACGTGTGGTTCATAAAATAAAAGTTGTAATCGTTAGCAAATTGCTGTGGTATAAGAGGAATAAAACCCTTCAGAACTTGAGGAAAATAACGCACTTCGGGGTGAAACAATAACTCAGCTTTACAACGGGCTGCATTACATTAGCTTGTTGATTACTGTCCTATAACAGTGTTTTATTCCTTACACAACTCCAATGTGAACGATCCTAACCTAAGTAATGTTAAATAATAATGTTTTCTAACTTAATGAATCAAACTTTCTTAAATTGCTCAATAATTCTGATAAATACTCAATATTTCAGTATTAAGTGAAATAATCGTGAAGACATATAGTCATAAACACTGTGTATCCATGAATCAAATGAAAAATAGCAGCTCTGTCCGTCAAATATGCAAAAAAAAATGTGGAAATGTAGCTGTCTGTGTGTAGGTTATTTGCCATGGCTACAAGCAAAAAGAGCCGTGTTAGATTACAACGCTTCACAGCTCACCTGTTCCATTGACAGCAGGACCATGAGCTTTGGAAGGAGGGGGTGGGGAGTCCTCTGGTCTGAGAGCAACAGAAATATTTAGCAGAAGATACAACTTAACTGTATGAACAGTGATAACACTGCATAACACTCTACAGTGTGAACGCGAGAACAGAAGAAGCACATCCTCTTCTCATACCTGGTCTTTAGGATTTCATTCATTTTATGTTCGAGGTCAAGTCTTTTCAACCTCTCTTTCTCAAGCTCCTGCTTCAGTGTCTCAACATTCGTCTCCTCTCGAAGTTTCCTCAGCTCTTCCTCTGAAGGAGACAGAACAACACAGTACAGTGAGGCTGTAGCTGAGAACAGATGAGGGAATTCTCAGACAGTGAAGATGGTCTATAGGACTTCTTTCTGGAGTTACACAAAACGTACAGAAACACAAAGACCTGAAGACCTAAATGTCCCTCCAAATCTCCATCAACAGGCTTCATGGTTGTGACATTGAACTCTCGAGGCTGCATTTATGATAAAGACAAGCAGTCAGCTCCAATTTCCATTATAAATACTCATCATATTTGACATCCTTCATCAAGAAAAAAAAAAAAAAAAAGAAATTCACATGGACTCAATTACACTCTGTCTAAACACAGGTGCAATCAGGCCACAGCTCCAACATTCAAGGTTACCTGGAACCTAGCATCATCCTCATCTATTATTCAGGCCTGGTTTAGCCTCGAGCAATGGCATTATCCTAGTCATAAAGACCCTTTAGTGTTGATCAACGGTAAAGTGAGATAAAGGATGGAGGGAGACACCCAAATATTAGTTATGACCAGCCACCACCAAGACATCAAACATATAGATCTTTAAAATGAAAGACAATGTTGTTCAGTCTGAAACAAAACCATTGCACTTTTTCTATTCCCATTTCATAGTAAAAAGCCTCGTTTTTTTAATCCTTATGTCCATCCATCTCACAACTATATATGACATTGCTTTGTATAGTTCTGATTGGCTATTGTAAGAACATCCTGCTTTTTATCAACATCCCTGCTTATGTAATGTTAAAATGAATTTATCCCTCTTTTTCTCCTCATATGAGAACACTCTTAAAACATCCAGGGAGTTTGGTTGAGCTGAGGTTAAACCAGACATAACTGCACATGAATCATTGCCATATCCGTGATAAAAAGGATCCTCTCCTACATCCCATTAAGTGGCCTACATCCCATTAAGTCCATCTTTTTCTATATAAAAAACATTGCTTAGTTCTAGGGGTTCCAGACAGAATAACATGTACTTTTGGTATAAGGCTGCAATGATAAATAGTCCCAGTGAGGTGAGCATTTCCATTTAACAGAGCTGACCAGTGGCCACAATAACACATGGCTGTGAATTTGCACTGCTTTAACACCAATGATTCAACACATTCGTTAATTAGTGTGTGTTCATGAAGGAAATCTTTGTTTTAGATCAAATAAAACACTAAACTGTTCCCTTGGAGTCGAGCCCATGACCCCCTGGATTACAGTATAACTACAGTACTGTGCAAAAGTCTTAGCCACCCTATTTTTTTTTTAGTACAAACTTTGTTATAGATTTTTATATTATGACTCCTACATTATTGATTCAGTACAAAAACTTTTTACATTTCCAAACATTGTTTTTCCAGCACAAAATTAAAATGTTACAGAAAAATGCTTGTATGTCAGTAAAGAAAGCAGCATATTACATAAGAGACCACTTTTCAGAGAAAACAATATAATGAAGGCTGCTGGGTTTTGCTGCAAAAATAAGAAGCGAGTGTGACAGTCAAAGTCTCCAGAAGAACTGTGGCTGGTTCTGCAAGATGCTCAGTAACACTTACAGCTTTTTTGCTTATAAAACTGCACAAACTGTACCTGAGACTACTTTTTTTTTTTAAAAGCAAAGGATCGTCACACCAAATATTGACTTTGTTTCATTTATTACTATTTACTGCTCTTTATAGTATTTTTTAAATGTAGAAACATTTAATTTCATTAGTTTTGAAGGCATCTTTGCTCTACAGCATTTCTTTGCATGTGCCTAAGACTTTTGCACAGTACTGTAACTCGAAGCCTTCATCAGTTCTGATCAAGCACCCCACCCTTCCCTGTACATATTAAATAAGCTGCCATCAAACCACGGTCTAAAACATGAGCCTCGTGTTACAACATGCCATTCCGATTAAGACTCTGAGACATGTGCTTTGCAGGTGTCTGCCGATTCCCTTGACTGAACAACAGTCTTGTGTCTAGGGGAGCGTCACCAGCCCACAGCACACAATGCAGTATGCAACTTCACCAGGAGAAACTGCACCCCGAAGTGCAGACAACAGCGATATGTTAGCAGATTTTGGTCTCTGCATGTACATCCTTATGGAATTATAGAGCTTTTTAATGTGCATGACCTCTAAGGTACTATAAAAATTAAAATCATGCTTATATACAGGTCAATCATTTTAAAACCAATAAATCTTTATTCATTCAGCGATTTGGCAGAAGTGCTATGTGTGCTATCTCGCCTGGTATTCTGTATGCCTGCCAGACTCGCATTTAACCTTACAGGCTTGTGTTTCCGAGGACAGGGAGACGTTACCCCAGCAGGCACGAGTGTCAGCACTGTGACACAACCTGTGACACCGGCTCGACTCAGTAACAGCTTGTAAATATTGAGCAGGCCAGCGAGTGAGTGAGTTCCTGACTCGAATAACACATTAGATTCTTTTATTCTGAGTGAAGTTGGAGGAAACTGTCAATGACTTATTTTGCAATATTGGCTCACCAGCCAAACCAAGTGCCAGAGAGAAGACTGGACTTGCGCCACCCATGAATACTAGTTTGTTCTTAAGGCGTATGCACAATCTGGAAGAAATACTAAAAGGAACACTCCAGAACTTCTTAATCTTTACTGACAGTAACCGTAGCATGTTAGTGATATCCATAGACAGGAATTTTGATGTTTCCTTGTACTGAGAAAACAACAGAGAACCTGCTTACTCCAAAATCACTTAAATGGAAGTCTAAGGTCACTTTTTGAATTCTGTCAATAGAGATTTATTTGAAATATTTGCAGAAAGCTTTCACGAATTCTTCAAACATATATTTGTAAATTCTGCTGTAAAACTGTTTGATTCATCCATTCAGAGACGGAACTTCTTTTTTCCAGAGGAAAGTATTTGTGGTTATGTGTGAACAGCATAGTTGTGTGGGTGTGACTGAGCAGTACTACCACAAAACCTTTGTGAAAGTAACATGAATTACTGTATTTGTTTTATTTCCCTAGTGGATCAGGTTAAGAACTTCTTTGGTTAAAAAAACACTCATGTCTGTCTCTTGAGAACTGAGAACCTTACTGTTAGAGTGTAGTGGTTATAAGTGGCATGGGAGCACAGCAGGTATAGTTGCTGTCTCATAGCTCCAGGGTCCCCGATTCATTCGTGAGATTGGGTTACTGTCTGTGTGGAGTCTTGCATGTTCTCCACATGTTGATGTGGGTTTTCTCCAGGTTCTCTGGTTTTTCTTCCACTTCCCAAAAACTTTCCAATAGTATTCCTGTATTTGCTACAGGAAATTGCCACTTGGTGTGAATGTGTGTGAGCATGATGCCCTGCGATGGAATAGCATCCCATCCAGGGTATATTCCCAGTCCACCCCACAGTCCCTGGGATAGGTTCCAGATCCACCGTGGCTCTAACCAGGATTAAGAGGTTACTGAAGATGATCATTAACGGAATTCAACATGTGCCTTTAGACTTCCTTTGTAAGTGCATTTTAAGCAGGAAGTAAACAGGAAAAGTATAGAAATTCTTGTCTGCCGTAATTGCACATACACTACTGATGCACAGGATCTGGAGGTTAGAATTACTATTCTTAGAATAAAAAGGCAAACAGAACTTGATGCCAACAGCATCGAGGGGGTGCCTGCATTGCCAGTATTTTCAGCCCTTCTTGTTATTAATTTGTATGCCTGAAATTCCCTTACAATATACTTCAGACAGGAAGGAATCCATTGAAGAAATTCTACTGTTGGTTACAACGATAATTCCATATAAATCCTACAAACATTCAAGCACCTCTTCTTGAGATATTGGGCTAAAAAGGATCTTGGATGGATGGATGGATAGATGGATGGATGGATGGATGGATGGATGGATGGACAGACGTATGGATGGAGAACCCCGGAAACACAATGCCTCCAACAAATGGTGGTGAAAGCATGAAAAAGACTATTTCTTCAAGCGCACCAAAAGCTTTACACCAAGCTCATTTAATTTCAGTCACTTTAATATATCAGAGTGACAAAACCCAAAACTAAATCACTTTAAAATTTAAGTATTCCAAACACTCAATTATCTTTTGTTTATTTGGCACAGAGGAGCCAAAATACAGCTAAGACATTTTGTCTTTGCCTTCTTCAGTGTACTCAGATGTGATTATTGTGCAGGTAATTATAACAGAGTCACACAGTGTCACTTATATACTCACATGCTATTTGCATGACGACCCTTAGTTACTGTATTGTACCACCTCTTATGTAAACACTCTGTGTTTAATAATGGATTAAACCTGACTCTTACACTATGTATATGCCTGTTCACCTTTGCTGCTCTGTGAATATATAATGACCCACACATTTTTAATTACCTGATGAAGGAAGCCCAGTTTATAGTGCAGTAAAGGTATAGAAGGTATAGACAAAACATGTGCTGTATTTTGGCTCATCTGTGCCAAACAAGTTAATAAATCAGCAAAGACTGTATCTGTTGAAAGTTGTGAGGATATAAAAAAAAAAAACAGCACTTTAATTAGATTTGGATGATCAACATATCAAAAGAACAGAGGCTCTATCTTTAACAAGAGAAGACTGTACAGAGAAACCCAATTAAAGTGAAGAGACATTATGAAAATTTTAAAGCCGAAAAAGATAACTGGCTTTGTTCCATTCTCATTAACCGAGGCTGATTTGTCAAGTCAGAACTTGTCCCGCTTGGTCCCATGACAGTTAAACCAGCCTGTCACTACTGCAGGCCCTGCTGTAAACAACCCATAGACCTTTCTCTCAATGACTGATTTGTCATATCCATAGTGAATAGTAGTGTGAGTGACAGCAAATCAAAGCAGCTCATTAACAGTATATTCCGGATTAACATAAGCAGTAAATAGCTAGATACATTTTTCACTCTTCTATCTAGCTAGTTCGTTTAAGTCGATCACCTGGCGCAGTTGCTAAAGAACACAGCACCAATAAACTAGCTAGTTAGCATTAGCAACAATAAGGGCTTTGGCAGGGTATAGTTAGTTCACTCATCTGGAGAAGGAACAGCTGCATAGAACATGGTCTGCACCAGGAGCAGGTTCCACACACAATGCTGGCTTGTCAAAAACATTATGGCAGATGTTCAACAGATGTTTGATCTATCCATTTAAATCCATGCTTTAGCCATTTACACCCAGTGGTTTTCAAATTCTTTGAAAGATATTCATGCTTGGCGAACAGCACAAAGCCATTTCTTTCTCACTTTGCTTGATGTTTGCTTGAATTTTTTGTGCATTTAGGGACACTGCAGTAATTGTGAGCTGTATTTTTGGCCATTGCTCACTATCTCAGCAAAAGTTTTAAAATGCTACTGCTTATGCATTCACATTCATAAACACAGAACTGTGAAAAGGGTCCATTCTGTACAGTTCACAGCCATTTCACTACTGATGACAAAAAATGCTAATGAATGACCCAATTGCTATTGCAAGCACAGGAGTTGGACAAAAGACTTTCTAACCCAGTGACAACATGCAGTCGTGCTGTGTTCAGCCACGCCTGCCATCATCAAAGAACATGGTAAGACTGGCTATGGGAACAGTGACAGTTTCCTAAAATCCTTCCAGAATTTTTACCACAAATGATTTTCACATATGAGGGGAAAATAGATCCTGTCTCTCCAGTCTCTCCTACTCTCAATGGAGACAGAAATAAGTATCACAGATGAGTTACAAATGAAAGGAAAAACCAATGTAAAGTGTGGTAGTAAGGTGTTGGGCCACCATAAGCAATGCACCTTGTCATAGATTCTACAAGTCTCTGGAAATTTACTGTTTTGATGATGATGGTGAAGCATGCTGTCTAAGACATCCCTGTAAATGAGGACACTGTCATGCCGAAGCTCAGGATCAGAAATGTTTCATCATAGGATAAAGGTGGTCAGTCAGAAGAAATTTGTACTGATCCACAGTGATGCTTTCCTCTAAGGCGACAAGTGGACCCAAATCATGCCAGCACAATGCAGCGTAACAGAGCCACTTGTTTTTCCTTTCATTTGTCACTTACTGTATCTGTATATGTAGAGATGCATGTGTGCGCTCCTAAAGCTAAAATAAATGCTAAATGATGGTTATTGTTGTTTGATTGTATAACTGAATGCCCTCAGGTTGTCATATGACCCAGAATTTTCATGAGACACAAGCAGAAGCTAATCTTATGAAGGCATTAATGAAAGTGATGACTCTCACTTATTACAACAAGCTATCCTTTAGAGCATGTGCAAAACTTATATGTGAATCCTTCTTCCGTACATAAAAATTATTTTGGTGAACAAAAAAAACCCTTGGAAAGACTTAAAAGTCAAAACTTACAACACAAAAAAAACAGTTTATATTAAAGTTTATAAGTATATATTTCCCCAGTTACTAGTTCTGCTCAACACTGCTAGTCTTCCTCACTGCTAGTTTTCCAAACTCCATGCTGGAAGCCTGGTCCTAAAGTAAATTTCAAGTTCAGTGATGATTTTGCATTAGAAGGATAAAATGTTCCAACGACAAAATGTTCCAGATTATTAAAAAATGTTGCAAAAAGATACCTTGATAGTGCTTTGTGATGACAATTAGAGGGGGAAATTGTGTAGCACTTTTTTGTTTTCACATAAGAGCACTTACATATGAAAGTAAACATCTGACTACATTACATATATAGTAAATAAAAAAAAAAAGACAATTATATTTCCATCCAGGCTTGGTCTGACTGGGTGCTGGCAGCCAAGAAGGGAGTGTAAGATATATGGCTGCAATCAAACTATCAGAGATACTGAATTCTCAGAAATAATAGCAATAAATCAAATGACAGTATCAGTAACATTTCAGCTCACAATCATCCAGCTATAACCTAATTTATGCTTAGCTTTAAAAAGCTGCATCTGATATCCCACAAGCCTACTTCACTAGTCTTGCTGGTCTACCCATGGTCTTTTTATTTACGTCACCCCATTATCAGCACTGCATGTCTGAAACAAAGGTCAGCTGCACAGCAACCTTACTGTAATTCTAGAAAAAAAAGTCTTTCCACAGATAATATTATCCGTAGCTTTGAGGTCAAAGAATCAAGACTCGCTACTGTTCATCAATACCCATCTTGTTTGTGTTATGCAACCACCTATTAATAAATCTTACCTAGATTTACAGACAGCAACATGAAAGTCCTCGATTAGCCTTTGTTGCTTTTCTGTACAACAGTACCCATCAGCGACACACACACACACACACACACACACACACACACACGCACAGTCTAAAATTAGAACCATCTGCCTCTTGATACCTCTGATGTATGACAAGGCATCATACTGTATAACCGATTAAAAGGTCAGAATGCTGTAGAAGACACTTTGTTTTATCAGACTTTAAATAAATATGAAGAAAAAAATACTGCATCTTAATTAGATAACAACAGTGATCGGTAATCTATGCTTAATTGTGTGTGTGGTTTGTGTGTCTGTATTGATTCTTTAACCAGCAAAGGGCTGGTCTTTGATCTCTGTTTTCCCATTAATGGCGGTGGTACAGGTCACACAGCTCAGTGAAACACATTGAACCAGTGAAAAACGCCTGCTCGGCTCAGCATGATTAGACTGGTACAGGAAACAAACAACGATTTACTCTGAAAAAGGACACATGCACACTAGAGTACAGCAGCTCTGGTGACCTCAATGTTTATGAGCACAACACACTGCAGATCTGCAGGAATGGCCGAAGCGACATCTTGGAATAATTACGCTCGTTGACATTTGTTCTTGGGGTCACTGAAGCCTTTATTACTATCTGATAATAGCAGGAAATATTTGGAGTGGGAGACTAACAAAAAAAAAAACATAGTCAATGAACTGACAATTCACAATTTGAAGGAACTACCCAAGTGCAGGATCTCTAGTAATGCTGAAGCAGTACTTACGAAGAAAATGTTTCTCCAATAAGGCGATCTCAAGGTGACCCTTGACCTCATTGAGCCTGTCCGCCTCTGTCCTCTGGTAGTCCTGGATAGTAGCAGCCATGACGATGGACCCTGAGCCAGCCTGGACACATAACGGAAGAGAAAACGCAAGAAAGTGAGGTTATATACCACAGGCACAGGCTTGGAACATACAAGGTACAACAGTGACCCATGTACATACAAACTAAACATAAGTGCCCTTACAGGGGAGAAAATACCAAGGTGCAGCCGTTATGTCACTCAGATGGGCCTGGGTGTTGATGCCACTGTGCGGCTAATTGCTTGCTCAAAGCTGCCGAAGCGTAGATAACAACACTATCCAACAGTTAACTCACTCTATTTAATCTCTGTAGCTTATTCCTTCCACCTTTTCTATGTAGACAACAAAAGCCAAATAAATCTTCTTCATGGCTGCAATTTACTTTTCTATTATACCTAAAGCATTACAACTTACATTGAACTGAGACTTTAGCCTGATGAAATATTGCATAATTTTGGGCTAATATTGTGGAATTTGAAATGTAAATTCCCAATTTGTAGAGATCTGGGAAATGTACAAATCCAACTGGATTCAAATAATTTCATCAGGCGATTTAGAAGTTGCTAATGTTTGATCCAATTATATTGCAGGAAGCAGTGCCAGTGCAGTGGGTGCAAAGTACTAGTACAGTACTACTGGCCATGCCAGGGCTGTAACAGGGCTACTGACTGTTTACTAAATATTAAGGGTGTAGGAGTTTGCACATTCAAATACATTATTTGGAAAAGCAGTGGGTGTAGCGCCCAAGTGTAAAGCTGTCACAGGGGCCCACTGTGACACACTGTCACCACTGGACCCTTCTGCAAATAGGCAGGTCAATCCCATGAGCCCAGGCTAAATGAGAGAACAATAAAAAAGGATCAGTGCGTTTGCAAAGCACATCTTGAAGAGGTTAACAGAAAGGGTAGTACAGTTATCAAGACTGAAATACTCTACATTGTATAATATACTACAGTGCACATGTGCACATAACAGTCCAATATTAATAGTGACATCACCGCTGCCCAGGTACCTTCACAGGCTAAAATTCGCTAGAAATTAGTGAGTAATTCTCATTTACGACTCAGTAAATCAGCTGTGTCTTGTCCAGCTCCCATTACTCTAGCCTGCACAGGACATTAAACCGCCATGTTCCTGGAAGTACCCCATTGCCAGATACAGAACAAGGCTGAGGTCAACAATCAAAGGTCCCCATGGGAAGTGTACACAATCCAACTGGAGCCAACGCAGACGTTATTCAGAAGCTTGTCGAGACACAACCTATCTGTCAAACGATATTAAATCAAAAGGCAAAGCAAAGCAGGTTTTAGGCAGAGGACAGAGCCTAAAACAAATCTGTACAAAGTACCAGCATTTTTCCACTTTAAACAGTACAAATAAGGAAAGAATTAATTTCACCAGCAGCATTTAAAATGAAAAAGCAAATGTGCAAAGAGAGAAAAGTGAGATACTAGGACTTGCATAAATCCAAAATAAAATATACAAACATTAGAGTAACCTCTTACCCTACAATAGTAACAGAAGTGCACTTGTAATTCCAACAACAGGAAGAAGCAGTTCACACAAAAGTACTGCCTCAAATGGACATTTTGTATGTTATTTTGTTATTTTGTAGTTTTGTATGTTATTGCTATGTGATGAGACTCAGCAAAGCTCCACGAGTGAGCAGAAAGCCTCTAAAAAAAAAGTTACCTGCCTGTTTTTCTGTTGAGCCTGTTCAGCAACCTGAAAAGCTGGCCTGGGTGGAGTCAAGTCAGCCTGCTTTTCTTTTACAGCTAAACACTGGATCTCAACAGATTTCACTTATTCATACATGGCCACTGTTTAGCACATGCACATCTGTCAATCAAGTAACAGATGCAGAATGAGCATTAATACTAACTGCATAGACACACCTTTCCGAATATCATGATAAGGTGTTGAAATTTAATTAATTTTAGTTCATCTGCATCATATTTTTAGTATGCCATGTATATTACATTAGAAAAGCAAAACCTAAAAATATGAAAATGCAACAATAATATGACGGACACTCCGTTATGACCACAGCTTCCAACTTGGTGTAACTGAAGAAAAGAGATTGATAATAAAGGCTGTATGTTTCAGCCATTCACGTGGAGGTTTGGAGCAAAAGTTCCACACACCAGAAACACCACAAGGATAGTTCAAAACAATCTTGCATTCCACAGAGAGTCTGGTACGATTTGTCAATAATTATGAACAAGAACCAATTAGCTATACAGAGAGAGGCCATGTGCAAATGTGCCAACATTGCTAACAAGGAAATCTTAGCAGACAGAGAGAAAAAACTGAATTTTACCATAAAAACCCTTACGTATGTCGGTGGATGGGATAGCACCATGCTAACAATAATAAATGAATAAATGATGAAACATGTTTCAACAAGGGTTTAACTGATGTTTAACTGCAGTCTGAAGAAATGCTTGGATTTATAAGCAACCAGCTGAATGTATAAGTTTACTGAGATTTAATAGTTACAAAATTAACACAGGTGCATGTCCAATAGATGAGGCACATAGTAATAAATTTAAAAAAAGTCCTTACACTATCATTACTGACATGAAAGGAAAACAATCCAACAAGTCAAACAATTTATCTGTCCAAATGGCAATACAAAATAGCTCAATAAAAATTATGAAGTATACAATACATAGTGAAAGAAAAATATTAAATTGTGATGCACAGCACATTTTTCCCAAAGAGCTGCAAAATACAAATTCCTCTGCTTTCAACTGGCTCACAAGACAGAGTTTTGCTAATTCACAGCTTAAAGTCCACCTAGATGAAGTCAGTGCAAAACCAAAAGTAACCACAAATGCGCATCTTTCACGTCTAATGTCCTTTCCTTTCAGTGAACTCGTTTTTTCGACAGGAGAGTTTTATTAGTGTTTGGTCTGACAACTGCTTTAACCAAAAAAGCAGAAGGGTGTAGTTATTGCGTGGCCATGACCTGACATGGCAAGGAGTCAAAACACATAAATGCTATGACTAAACCGTATATGTTGGCACCTCTGCATTTGACTAACCACAGACGTTTTCCCAAGCTTTTACTGTACACTTACAGTCGAGGCAATGACTCTGAAATGGTCAACACTAAAACAATCTTAGACAGAATATATTGTGTGCAATAATTACAGTTTCAAGAATTGCAACTGGAAATCCTCTGCATAGTTTATATTCTGTGTCAACAGGAAGCCATACAAGCTAAGAAATCTAATCTATTTAGAAACAATACAATATTAAAAGAGATTAAATAATTTTTCTCATAATCTTATTACTACTGCACTATAAGCACAGGCACTTAAATGTTATACAATTAGGTTTTGATGAAGCAGAGAGTTATTTTAAGTTCAATGGTCAAACCCATTAGGACAGTGACTTAACCCCAACAGCTGTCAGTAATTCAGAGAGAGCACATTAAACACCACGCTGCACAGCAGGACAATGTTTCCTGTATTACTATTATGCTGGAAGACTAGAGGAAGCAAAATACTCTGATTAGGATCCACATGACTTTAAATGAGCACTCACAGGGTCCCGTATATCCTCTCCATCTTTAACGGAGGCTGGAGGTTTTATCAAGAGATCATCATTGCATTCACTGTCCGACGCGTTGGGCGACTCTGCAATGTCCAGGAACTCATCACGCTTCTGTCCTCTGAACCTTATCTTGTCCAGTCGCTTTAGCATCTTCAGAACACAGTTCCTCACCTTTATCTTAGCATGGTGGATGGCAACTCTGCAGGGACAAAAAAGAGAGAAAAGACTGAAATATATAACAATGACCCAGAAACACAACAGATAACAAAAAATTTATGAATGGGACTTATTAAAGTGTGACTGAAAGGAGTAGGCAAGGATGAAGAAGAGAGAACGACATCATGTATAAAACTGTAAAAATAAAATAAAATAAAAAAAATCAGGTGGGAATGTAATTACCTTTCACTAAATATACCTTTGTTAAACATTTACAGCTTGAGCTATTCCTTTCTAAATTGACTAATCAACTAATCAGTTGGTGAACCAAGATTCTGTCAAATGGCTAGCTGTATTTCTTTATTTCTATATTTATTGCCAGGGTCTGCCATAATTAGACAATTTCTATAAGAACTGTCCTGATCACACACAATTTGCTAATACTCAGTATGAAAATTTGTGGAAAAAAGGATTTTTAATCATGACAAATGATTAAAATGATAAAATGTTCACTTAAGCAACAATGAAACAACAACAAAAACAACAACAACACGACACCAGTGTTTATCTGTTAGGTCAGGCCTAAAGAATTTAAGGCTCAGTTAGCAGTTAGTATATTTTAGTGGTCTCAAATGAGCTTTTAGGGTTAAAAAAGAAGGAGTTCTGTTTTCATTTTATGTCATCCAAGTATCACATTGAATGTTATTCAGTTTAATCGACTAGATACAATCAGTGTGTAAGTTACTTTCCAAAGAATTTAAATTTCCTTTGAATATTTGCTGCTTGCTAAATAAGTCGTCTCTATTTTTTAAATTTGTTGTTGTCAATAAAACAGAGAAACAATATTCATTTGAATATTCAGTTCCTTAAATATTCATGCATATTACTTTGTTACATTTTGTTACATTATATTAAAAGTGTTACAATCGAGAAAAACTAGCTCTACAATTATACTAGCTAACAACAAAGCAATGGGCAGCTATTCATTTGTTGTGTAAAAACGTGATTTCAGGGACAGTGCCAAGAAATACGGTTACGACTGTGATTTTGGCCTTTTTCAGTGTGCAAAAAGTTTAACACTCACCAACATGTATAGTCAAATGAAAGTTTCCATTTAGACAATTATATGTTAATTACCAGGCATAGTGTTCACTCTATATTGTCTTCTTTGAACCTGTCTAACATGTCATCCATCAGACAAGGACAGACACGTGAAGAGAGGATAAAAATACCAATGCTGTCTGGGAAAAAATTCTCAGTGAATAACAGAGCTCATTAGCAAAGTGTGACAAAGACATGCTCTATTGGCAGAGAGCACAGGAGGAATTCAGGGCTTACAGACAGCCTCACTATCATAATGAAAGCTTCTGGAAAGGAGAGGAAAATCTCTGAACTGGAGGAGAAATAGTCAATTTGTGGGACAAGTTGTATAAGAGAGGGTGACATGGGCTGGGTTTCTAACGCCCACAGTAACATCACCATTTCATCACCATGTGAAATAAAAGCCATGCTTCCCCCTTCTGAATGAGTCAGCCTGAATGGGAGAAAACCTTTTGCTTAATACCATGTAAACCCCCCTGGGTAAATAAATGCGGCTACATAAATTATGAATACAGGCTTTCCGGTTCTCCAAATATTACAAACGTTCTCTGGAGCCATAGTACTCACATTGGGGTCTGTAACATATAGCCAGGGAGGGGGATGTTTTTACCATTAATTATTTTTATTTATGGTGGTTACAGGTTGTATATTCATTATAATTATTTCAGCAAAGCAGTGGGTAACTACTTATTGACAACAAATTGCTTGAATTTAATAAATTTCAACATATAATATAAACAGGTTCACTTGAAACAACTGCAAGTTTAACAAAACTAGGAAAGATGCATTTAATACAACATGAAATGTTTCATACCTATTTTTTTTTAAACAGCATGTAAATGGTTTGGGTTTTGTGACTGAATAGTTACACTGGAAGAGGTAGAGGGATGAAGACAAACAGATAAGCTAGCTGACCAGGCAAGTAAAATCTCTAGCGTGCTCTCCAGCACCATATTTTGGCCAAACACCTAACTGATTACACTAAAAAAGTGGTAGCCACCATAATGTAATAAAGTATGGTGAGCTAGTCAGCTAGTTAAGTGCATTAATACATAATAAGTAAAATGAATCAGTATATGGTCATGTAACACAGTGCATCTGAGCTTTGGTCAGTGTATCAGCTATGAGACATTGTGTTTTGTCTTCATACGGCACATAAAATATTATTCAAGCCTGAATAATATCTTTATTTTCTCTCCATGTGTTTCAGAGTGAAGTGACTGCATGTTGTGCTAGCAGCAGAGTTACATCACAGCTTTGCTCTGGAATTTATTTGAGAACCCCTGCTCTAGATAATGCAAAATTCAGTATTAAAGCAATTAAAGCAGTAGAGGAATTTTCCATGTTCCATTTCAACACTCTCTGGAAACGTTGCAACACAAACTCACAGTTTTGCTCTGATCTGGACCATATGGAAGAACTGTTTCAGGGCTAAGAACGACAAAGGCAGCACAAGTACTGCTGATATAAAATAGAAAAACCTTGAAACTCATCTAGAAGCCAGAAGCCCACGCTGAGCAGAAAACTCAGTGTGGTGTGCCAAATCAGTATTCAGCACAGTGGTTTGACCTCAGAGCCAAAAAAACCCAGCCTGGGAACAAAGCATGTGGGCCTGAGCTCAGAAGCTCCAAAACTCCAGCTCTGCTCCCTTTTTCTACCTCGAGCAGGAGCACGTGCTTCTCATGATAACGAGAGAACCCAAGACAACCTACCAGCCTCCTCGTCCAGCAACGATCTGCTCTTGGAATTTCCTGAATGAGAAAAGAGGCATTCTGATTTGTTTAGAGACTGGCTTTCTGTAAAGAAAAGCCTAGTGATTGTTTAGGACATTCAGGGCAATGCATTAAGCCAAACCAGGCTTGTTCACAAGTCACATGTACTTAACACATTTATCAACATACAACATTAATAAATAACTTAATCTTAGCTGAGCACTATTTTATTATATAGCCAATACTATGACGTATTACATATAGTACTTTGTTTATTTTCTTTATTTACTACTTCACTTATTTTTTAATTATTACTTTTTCTTATTATTTCATGTTCTTACTTACTGCCTTGTCTGTATTATAATTTGATGTGTGTCCGTGTGATCTGATGTGCCTTGTACTGCTGTGACAAAACAATTTCCCTCAGGGATCAATAAAATCCCCTCCTCTCCCTCTATCTCTCTCTTTATTCATCCATCTATCTACATAACTACCTAGGTAATAAGGAAGTGCAGAAATGGGGATATTGGTTTAGGAGAGCAGTACAACCCTCTGTGTTTGCCTGCCAGACCCAAATTAAACAGTACATTCCATAATTTAACTACGAACTCTTTTATCCATGTTGCTAACAAAAGTATATTAAGTAAGGTTTCCCTGAGCCTTTAACCAATTTAAAATAAAATAGCTCCAACAATAAGAACTTTGTAGAGTACAGTAAAAACTGTGAAATACAATGGTTTGAAAAGGGTGGATTGGTTTATTCAAGTTGTTTGGACTTCAAAACTGGGTGGTCTGGGTGGAGCTCACTACATCACCTGGCTTAAGACATTTTTAGGAGACATTTTCGGCTCCTAAACGCATTGGATTATTGCGCAAATAAGGGTGTGAACAAATAGCAAGATAAAGTTGGGCATTCTTCCACACCGAATTTAAGAGAACAGCCCGTTCTTTACTCAGTGAGCAGTTTGCTCAGATGGAAATGAACAGAGTGTTGAATTCCCATGGATTATTGATGAATGTCACTTTTCCAGCCTTGACCTGCCATGCCATGTAACCTCAGCCTGAACAGTCTAAAACTTTATACCTGTAATTAAGAGCACTAGACAACCCATTGCTGGATCATTAGGTCAATGTATGGGTTTTAAAAACCTCAAAGTCATATACATCACCATCTGAAAATACAATCATTGCCCATCATTAATGTATCACTATCAAACACTCCTTCTCACGTCCTGAGACGCGAGTGTGATTCTCTGCTATGAATTTGTGAATTTATATAATGGACCTGCTCTGGAAGAGTGTATGTTATGTGTGTATGTCCCCTTATAATACAGTGACTAGTATGAACATTATGCTGTGTTTTACAGGCACAGCTGTTATTTATTTATGTGCTCCAGTGAAAGCAATTACTACTGACATATCAAATGACAATAAAAGCTTCCAGTTTATACTCTTGTTATAAATCAGGTCCACTCCCAACCACAGAGGCGTCCAAAAAGGTTTGGGTCCAAGTTCACTCTTCATGACACACCTACCTACAGCTGTTATCAGTTATCATCACGTAAACATCAATGTCCGATGTCACACTGCTCTCTACATACTGTAATCTTATTAAACTCATTAAAATATACATAATTAATTTAAATATACTTTTTATGCTTTGTAGTAATTCTCATAGATTTATAGTTAATTCAGTATTAACTGTACATTGGTTCTTTAATGTGCCTTATTATTAATTAGTAATGGTACAATCAAGTGATACCATCCCAAACTTTTAATTTCTATCTAAGCTCTTTTTCTTGATAGAGAGATTTCAAAATGTGTGTGTGCAAGAATGAGATTTACTGTTTGACTTATTTGGCATTACGACCCATATTTAGAGCCGTGGTTTATATATTGATCCCTGACTGTACGAGGAATGACCTACATATAATTAGACTATTGACTTTGTTTACTCTTAACATATCATGCATTTGGAAATGGCATCCAGATGTGAAAAATGAAGTCGTTCAGCTGTTTGACAGCATTATCCCATCAGTCAATCAGTCTGATGTGAAGTGTGACATTTGTGACAAACCATTTCACTTTAATAACATGGCACCAGTGCTTCAGGATCTGAGGAAGCCATGGTTGTCATTGGGTTCTGCATCATTAGGTAATACCTGATACATTAGAATGACACAGAAGACTAATATTCTTCAATTGTTGTCACAACTGGTCATGGTCATGGCGTGTTCCTGTAGAATGGTATTACTGTAATGTGGAGTTACTTTATTTTAATAATTCTATTTTATTTTTTATAAACAATGCACCCACGTAGAGTGAACTTCATGAATCATTTGTATACACTGTGGACTATCATTTATTGTGTTTTCTTTTTAAACGTTTGGTCCAAAACCTCCCCAATGAACACTGCAATCAACACATCAAACCTAATGATGCTTCATTTTTTAGGACAAAATCTCAGCAGAAGTTGCTGACTAACATGAATAATAGGCACCGCTTGTTAATAAATTACTGCTATACCTATATAAATGACATCACATTAATGAAGTTGAGAGAAAATATCAGCAATGTCCAAGAGTAAAATGTAATGTAATACGCCAGATTGGACCATATATTTGAACAGTATTAATACCGTTAGTTTATACACATCAGGTCACGTGCACAATCTGGATTTCTAAACTTCAATTCAGTTTAAAGAAATTGATTCATTTTGTTCAAACAGTTCAAATGAATTGGATCACCATCCATATCATACTGATAAAAGACTGAAGATTGTATATATATGTGTATGGACTCAAAAGGAAAAGGGCTAAACAAACAACAAGAACAACAGCAACAACAATGATACTTATTATCTTTATCATCATCATTATCATCATCATTACTGTTGCTAATAATAGTAATAAAGATAATAGGTATTATTATGTCAGGGATAATATATTAGGCTGTTATATTAGTTTGTTATGTGGGTTATGCAAAAATGAGCAAATAAACTATAAATAGAGATAATTAATGAAATGGCTGTGGTGGCCCTATTATATCAAGTTGCAGCAACACATTAGCCTGTTGATTATTTCAGAAATTTAGGTGTATATCTAAGGAATTTCAGGTTGTTTTTGTAATAATAATAATAATAATAATAATAATAATAATAATAATAATAATTAATAAATATAATAATAAATAAAATATAATAAATATAATAAATATTATAATTATTATTATTATTATTATTATTATTATGCATGATTGTTAATAATAATAATAACTATTATTATTATTATTATTATTATTATTATTAACGGTCATGCATATTATCTTTATTATGATTATTATTATTATCATCATCATATATTATTATTATGCATGACTGTTAATAATAATAATAATAGTAATAATATTTATTATTATTATTATTACTATTATTATTAATATTATCATCAGCATCATATATTATTATTATTATTATTATTATTATTAACAGTCATGCATATTATGTTTATTATGATTATTACTATTATTAATATTTTTATTATAATCATGATCATACTTAATAATAGTAATAATGATAATAATAAAGTATGATCATGATTATAATAAAAAATATTAATAATAGTAATAATCATAATAAACATAATATGCATGACTGTTAATAATAATAATAATAATAATAATAATAATAATAATAATGATTATTAATAATGATTATTATTATTATTATTATTATTATTATTATTATTATTATTATTAAGCCGGCGCCCATTTCGCCTTTACAGTCCAGGTGCCCTGAGCTGACGAATGGGCGGGGTCATTAGGCTCACTCAGTTTCTCACATTTCCTCACATGTCTGATTTCATGTCTAATGCACTCTCAGCAGTGTGGATAAATGTTTTCAGTAGAAGTCTGCAGTTTTATTTCAGATGA
The DNA here is from genome assembly GCF_027358585.1 of Pangasianodon hypophthalmus. Taxonomy (NCBI): domain Eukaryota; kingdom Metazoa; phylum Chordata; class Actinopteri; order Siluriformes; family Pangasiidae; genus Pangasianodon; species Pangasianodon hypophthalmus. The sequence goes on from NC_069716.1 coordinate 23,683,478, forward strand.
TGGCTGATCCTTTAATAAGAGATGAGCTGATCATCGCATCAGCAGCAGCGGATACTGTATCCTACAGTACAGGCTGTATGCAGGCGCTGCTTTCCAGCAACACCTCTTTGTTCTCTTCATGGTGGGATACAGATGTTAGAAGCAGCAGTGTGAACTTGTACCACAGTCACGAGGCGTTGCGCTTAGACGTGCAACAACATCTGGGTGCACGAGATCACGACGCAACCTGAAATTCCTTAGATCTACGCCTACATTTCGGAAATAATCAACAGGCTAACGTGTTTCTGCGTCTTGATATGACAGGACCACCTCAGCCATTTCATTAATTTCCCCTGTTTCTGGTTTATTTGCTCATTTTCGCATATCCCGCTGTAAACTAATATAACAGCCTGATGTGTTACCCGAAGCTGAAGCAATGCACGGGGGGATCAAGGAAATGCAACAGGAAGCGTTACACCTAAGCATGCATGGGTGTGAAAACACAGAATACTGAAGTGCAGAGGTCAAACAAGACAAATGCAAAGCTTTGCAGTCTGCCAGACATCACCACCAGGATGAGAGACACGACCAGAAGAGCGACAGTGTTTCTCACTCACCCTGCACGGAACCTGCAACAAAGTTGCATCAACAGGAACAGCAGAATACCCCAGCTTTGTCTCTTTCCGCCCACAACCTGCCCAGAAAATCCGCCTTCTGCACGCTTAAGGGTAAATACAAACACCAAATCTCAAAAAGCAGATCCCGAACTCCAGTGCAGGCTTCCGCCTTCCCAGCAGTACATGAAGAAATGCTGCCTTCCCAGGAGCGAAGGCCCGCTGATCATCGGTTTCACTCTGTTGCTGATTTCTGAAGCGATAACGTCACCGGAAGTGTCGTCAGTGAAGCGGAAGGGCTGGATTCAAGACATGAACGCTTCAACCGTACAGCTATACCAAAGTTTCTCACAGAAAAAATTCAAATCATTCATAGGCATCATAAAGAATTAACAGCAGCGAAGAATTACAACAGCTCCTAAAACGCATGTTGTAATTAAACATGAAAACACCAGCGGAGTGTTACAGTGACTGATATCACAGCAGTGATTCGGTCGGATGATGTTATTCGTGATAACACGACTTCCAGTGTTACCTTGCTTTATACAACAGTTTACAAAGCAAGGCGGAAAATAAAGCAAAGAAACTACAAGCAATTGTAATTTCAATTATCTTTATTTAATATAACAATTAATATTAGCCCTTTAATGACATTTGTTCCTCCATAAAGTAGTCCCAGCACTACTGTGTAACAGAGTATTGTAGACAAACAGATTAAGCCTGTAAAGTAGCGGCTAGTACTGGCTCTTCAGCAAAACACTCACTACAGTTATCATGTTCAATACAAAAAAACAGCTGAGGTATATTCTGTGTGGACACTGTAGTACTTCAATTACAAATGAAACATAAAGTTGTTCTAGCCTCTGTAGAAACTGTGTATAAACACGGCGCAGGTTCCCTCACAGGATGCAGGAGGAATTAGCTTTTAGCTATGCGGATTCACCTGCGAATGAAACGGTAATGCGTTTAACCGCCATGTAGCGGCAAAAATAATTAAATGTATGGAAATAATATTTATGTGTTTAATTTATTTCATTGGCATTGATAATGTCAAAAATCTTCTGGTATGGTATCTTTTTCTAATACCTTTTATTCTTTTCTAATTCTGATGGTTAAATTCATTAAACCGTTGCTGTTGCTTAGCAACCCGTAGTCTGCGGAATGATACAGTTTCGGTGAACAAATCATTAAAACCACATGAGCGCTTTTCAGCCAATCAGATTGCGAGGTCGGAACTAACCGTTTTTTTTAAATGCATTTGTACAGTTCCAGCAAAGTGAAGCGGAACTAACTTGTAATGAGTAGTGTATCATTGTACTTTACACTTTGTAATGGTTTTAATGGTTATAATGGGAATTGTATTGGTTTTAATGGAAACTGTAATGGTCCCTGTGGGTCTCTACTGGTAATTTATTGCCTGCTATTGGTGGTATGTTATGTCTAGTGGATACCAGTAAGGACCAATAATAGTAATGGTAATGGTTTTAATGGTTAGCTGATGGTTTGTAATGGTATTTGTAGTGGAAACCATTAGAACTTCTGTGATGGTTTCTATTGTTTTTTTGTTTTGTTTTTTTTCCTTCATAGATCTCTCTTATAGCTACACTACACTCATTAACCATTTATCAGGGAAACCATACTTTGTAGGTGCATAAGCACTGACTGAAGCACATCTGTTGATCTGCACAGTTATTTCACCTCCTCCTTTATTTCACCCATCAGTATTACTATCCACTCTCAGCACAGCAGTGACCCTGATATGATAGTGTAGGTAGAGTTGGTAGTGCATCAGGTAAAGCAGCAATGTTGGGGTTTTTAAATACTTTGACCAAAACAGAACACTTACTACCTATCATGTATGTCCTCTATCCAGTCATCAAGGTCAGTTTCTGTTTACAGAACTGCTACGGGCTGGATGTTCTTGCTGGATGTTCTTGCAGTGAGGTGTTTGAAAATCCCAGTATCACAGAACTTTGCTAATTCACATGATACACTCATATCAGCACAGCATACAACACATGCCAAAAACCATTTCAGTATCACTGGTACATTAAGAATGGTCCTAAAAATATCTAGTCGCTCCAATATTATCTGGTCAGTTATCATGTCAGTCATTTATACCTTTTTATTGATGGACAATGTAGAATGGACCTAACTGAACATAGTAGTATTCAAAACTCAGAACATCTCTAGTGAAACAAGTTCACGCTTTTGCACAAGTGGAAAGAGAAAACCCAAGCATTTATATAAAAAACTTTCATGATGTTTATTTACAGACTATGATTTCAGTGCAAATGTATGAATTTACAACTTTCACATCTGTATCCAGTGTCTGACTGCCTATAAGCAAATAGAAGTAAACTGAGAAAACTCTGATTAAAAACCAAAGAAAACTGTCTTTAGAAACATGTGAAAAATGATTTTAATTTTTTTTTTTTAAAAAAAGTCCTTCTCGTACATCCCTTAGTCACTTCCCCTTCCTGTTACAGTTCCTACAGTTTTACATCATGTTGCTCACATATATTCTCCTCCATTTTACTAACAATATTTGGCCATAATTTACCCAAAATCAACTCTTGAAAAAATTAAATACTGTTGCAATTGGGAAAAAAAAACTTCTCTCTGTCATCTGGCTTTGCCTTGAGCTGATTTGCAGTTACATTTTGGCCATTACATCCACAGCAACCAAAACAAAGTAGGAGATGAACAAACATAAAATGCTCCCTGAAGCAGATAATGAAGGAAGAGGGGTCATTTATCCTTCTTGTTTTGCAGAGGCCAAATATCCTCTTTGAAAATGAATCAGAGAACTGCCCATTCCTCTAACAAATGTAACATAAACATTGAAATTAAGGCATGTTCTACACATTCAACTTCAAAACACTGTGTGGTGTGCATTATAAAAAGGTGTAAAGGTAGAAAAACAGCATCCAGTATAATAAATGTTTGTTCCTTAGAGCATCACAGTATGTTTGAACCAGTGTTGGACTCCTTCATTTCACTAAAACACTGGAACAGTCCACAGTCATATAGAACACAATGTTCAAAATAATAATAATAAAATAAAAAAGTAACAGCAAACATAAGTAACATTCAATATTGGCAAATTCTTACAGGGGAAAATTACAACCAATTATACAAAATTCCTATAAACAGCAGAAGTGGAAAAGACCTACTATACATATTACTTACATTTTTTAGACTGATTAAGTCTGTGAAAGGATTTTTTTTTACAGGGACAGTCGCAACTTGATTATGTAATTATGGCAGACCAGGACAAGACCAAGTATGAACAATGCCACGTTGGGTTGCTGACTCCAAAACATTCATCCCAACATTATTATTTTTTTAATAACAAATCCTGGTCAGCTCTGTAGAGTGGCATGTTAGGATCTATACGTCCAGCTTGGTTTAAAGTAACAGTTTCCACTTTCTTCCCCTTTTCTTTTGCAGACAGAATAAAGTTCTGAAGCAATACTGTTCTCCATAGGAGCATAGTGATCTGCAGCTGGTAGCTGTCCTTCACAAATACGAAGGTCCTGAGCAGCTACATTTCAGCTTCAGATTGAGGTTTCATTGCTTGCACTAAGAGAGACAACGAGAGAGAGAGAGAGAGGTAGGGTCAGGTAAGCAATGTTGACAGACATGTTGCAAATCTGAAGCATCACAATACAAACATGTCTTACAATTATAAAATACTTAATACATTTTATCTTTACGTAATAAGTTAGCAACATGAGCATATCTAAAAAATGCACTAAACTACTTCCCAGACTTGGGCATCTTTCTGATGGCAAGTGTGTGTGCACAGGTGGGAGTGTAAATGATGGATGGTCACATGCTGGACTAAAAATCATCATTTTGTTTCATATTTAGTGTTATTTTTAACATTATATATCAACTTTTGTTTAGACACAATGTCAAAATGTCTGTAATATAAAAATGTATTTTAAATGTATTTATGTTTCATGTCATTCATTTTTGATCCATTTAAAAAAGGATTTTTAAAAAACATTTTTCTCACAGTTTGGTCATTTACAAATTTCTACCCACTATCTAGTTCTCCTCTATCACACGACAGCTACCAACCAGGGAGGGTGAGAGCTAGCATGAGACATGTAATTATGCATCTTTTCGCACTGCTGCTCATGCAATGTCACAGGGCAGCTGAATGCTTTTGGAGGAGATGCTAACTGCCCTCATCCATATACATAAGCGCACAGACACCTGATGGAAAGAGGACAGAGTAATGCCATTCTTTCCCTCCAGAGAGCAGGGCCAATTACACTCTATTGGACTCTGCCAATGGATGGCTATGACATTGGCAATTTGCTCCAGAAAAGATCACTTTGACCAAAACATCAAAATTAAAAAAATAAGAAAAAATGTACAGTTCCTGGCATTACTGACTCTGAGCCTGTGTCTTCCTCCACAAACGCAGGACTCTTGCTGGGCTCCATTGTGACCGTGTTCAGTGGGTTGGTGAGTGGAAGCGCTGGGGCTTCAATAATTATACTGTCAGTCTCAGTGCCACAGTGCAGGCCTTCATTTGATCCTATTGAGGGACTCTTATACGAAATGGTGGAGGAGTTGTAGTCACCCAGCTTCTCTCGCAAACGGTTCTTCAGGTTCTTGTCGGTCAGTGGAGGAGGGTATGTGATTTTGTTCTTTAAAATGCCTAAAGAGGAGGAGAAGGAAATGGGAATGGAGGATGGTAGGGAAAGAAGGGAGAAAATAGTTATATGCATGAAATTACATTAGATTAGATTAGAGCCCTTTAATGAGATGGAGGACTGGAGGCCTGAGCCAATCCCGTCAGTGAGACACCAGTCCATCACTGGGTATCATGCATCCTCATTCACACCTAGAGATAATTTAGAGTAGCCAAGCCACCTACCTTTTGGGAGGTACACACAATTGTCTAGAACAGGGGTCATCAATCTTATTCACAAAGTGCCGGAGTGGCTGCAGGTTTTCATTCCAACCGTGCAGGAGCCACACCTGATTCCACTTGTGTAATCAGGTCATCTTGGTCTCCAATGAACTATAAAGTGTAGCTCCTATTTGGCTGGAATTAAAACCTGCAGCCACACCAGCCCTTTGTGGATAAGATTGAAGACCCCTGGTCTAAAATGTCTTTGTGTGCTGTAGCATGGTGAGTTCCCATCAGTGGAACTAGTCCATACCCATTCCAGCATGACAGTGCCCCTGTGCACAAAGCAAGGTCCATGAAGACATGGTTTGCCAAGGTTGGTGTGGAAGAACACGAGTGGCCTGCACAGAGCCCTGACCTCAACCCCACTGAACAACTATCCAAAATCTAGTGGAAAGCCTTCCCAGAAGAGTGGAGGTTATTATAAGAGCAAAGGGTAGACTAAATCTGGAATGGGATGCTCAATATGCATATGGGTGTGATGGTCAGGTGTCCACAAACTTTTGGCCATATAGTGTATGTTTGTCTCATTCCTTTCAGACTGTAATGTGTGATTTCTGTATATCAAGGGTTCATTTCTTTTGTATTTTTAAATCAATGTCTAGTTCATTTTAATCCTTTTTAGCCTAACCTTTGAAGAAGAAAACAGAACACCACAGGAAATGCACTTGTAGCCTGAACGTAATCTACTGAACTACTATTTGCAACTATAAAAGGTTTGTTATTATGCGTCTAATGTTTTCTTTTCTAAATTAGGAGAAAATAACCAGCTAATGTAAATGGGAGAGGCAGGATCACAGGAACATCTGCCTCCTCAAATTTCTCTCATGCACTCTTACTACCCTCTCTTTAGCCATACTCATTTATTCCAAATCAATAATAACTTAGTTTTTCAGAAGTACCCAACGCCACTGTGTGTGTGTGTGTGTGTGTGTGAGAGAGAGAGACCTTTTCTGGGCAGCTGTGTGCTGCTTGGCTGACTGGGAGGGCCTTCACTTGGTGAAAGATCTCCATTTGGTTTGAGCTTATTGGACTGCTGGAGCTCCACCCTGGCTTTGGTATGAACCCGTAATTTATCCAGGCCACCCGTCCCCTCCCTCTCACTGGCTATGGAGTGCTCTACTGACCAGCAAGGCTTCATGTGATTTGCCAGAGCATCAACTAAAAAATTAAAGAGTACAGTCAACTAATTACAAATGAGTTTTTTTTTTTTTTTTTGCATTTAAATCCAGTGCTCATAGACAATACATCAACAGCAGAAAATACAGTACATAGTATGGGGTGTAATGTTATTTAAGTCCCTCAATATACAGTATGTGCTCACTACATTGGGTACAGTGCTCTCTGTTGGCAGAAAAGAAATTGATGTTTGCTCAGCTGCATTTAATAGATATAAACATACGTAAGCAGTTAAAAATATTATTAAGCACAATCAGGACCATAATTATAAAAAGCCTCATATGTCTGGAAAGGTTGGATGTTTGTCAGAAAGAGGACCCATAAGCACAGATAAAAGTTTAGGACATGTAAAGTTTTAAGTGACTTACATTAGGTGCCAGCATATAACATAAGACCTTAAACATTCAAATGTAGATTTTTGCTCTTAAATACAGAAACATGAAAAGCCACATAGTGCATGCATGGTTAAATTAGTTCTTACAGCCTTTATACACAGAGTGCTTTTACCATCCCGTGTCTGTGTGAAACCCAGAGCTAAGTGTGTGGAAGTGTTAGTTACTCCTGATTTAATTGTTTCTGACAAAAAAAGCAGTACCTTTTGGAGTGCTGTGAACTGGACTCCTCTCGTTATTCCACTTAGGCTTGGATCTCTTCTTCTCTTCCTCACTGTCAGACGAGTGGGATGAAGCATACGAGCTGCTGTGCTCATCCACTGAGAGTTCACTGTCTGAATCAGAGTCTGAGCAATATGTGAAAATACGCATAACACATCTCAATGGTAACAGATGATTCTCTTTTTCAATAGCATCAGGATTCATGGGAATAATACAAATAGCTTGACTTGATAGAGGTAACATTGTTGTAGTAACTTGATTGATGTAGTATCATGGTTCAGAGTTTGATAACCATAATTACCATTAAGTATTGTAATAAAACCATAGTAAACTATAGTGAATTATTGTAAGGAAGTATGATTCAAAACACAAATGGACCACCCAAGATATTATGCAAATCTGAAATAATTTGAAAATTATCACTTGAGCTCAGCACTCTAAAATAAGCCAATGTTGTAACTGACCAATCAAAGAGCAGGTAAAGTGCCAATGTCTTTATCCATACCTTCTTTTCTCTTGCTCTTTTTGAAGATTAAAGAAGAGTCTCCACCACATTTTGATTTTCTGCTGCTCTGGGAGACACTGCACTTCTGCTCACCCCTAAAGAACACACAGATCATGAGTAAATATGCTTACATCCAAACTGATTTGCTTTACATAACATTCTCAAAACTTAATAAAAGTATACTGGTATGCTGGAAAGCCAGCTTTGTTGGAGTGAGATGAACAGTGCTAAACCAATATGAGAATTATGACAGGCCCTGCTTGAGTTCCAATGTTTGATATTGACATCATTTAATGTTATATGCTACAAACACAATCCTTTGGACTTCAGTCGAAAAATGCACTGAGTTTGTACTGAGACAGCTGGCAGAGATGCAGGCCAGACACCTCATTCATTAGCCCTGGGTCCATTTGCAGTGTCTTATCCACTTTCATATTTTTACCTACAATTTCAATCAGTTAATCAGAAATCAGAACAGAATTCATTTTCTGAGAAATCTTTCCACCATGCTTGTTTCAGAGACACACCCAGTTGTACGTCAGGACAAAGGGCACTACCTGAGTGTGTAGGTGATGTAGCTGCTCCCGTGGCTTTTGCCTGATCTGGCTGAGTTCTCCAGGGACACTGTGGACTCTCCGATCGGTGTGCGGTACAGACAGCCATCCTCTGTGTATGCATTTCCGTTGAAAGAGCGCTGGACAGAAATCAAACAATCAGAGTTCTATCAGGTGTAAAGGTGATAGATGTAGTTTAGACCTACATTTGTATATTAACACTACATAAAAGGGATAGTATGTGTGATAATAAGTGGAGATACATAAGTGGAGCTGTTTACACTGCAGGTGATCTAATGCTGACTCTTAACTCCACTTACAGTGAGCAGAGTGGCATGGGTGGCAGAGGACTCCTCCGCTGGTACCTTCTTCCCACCCAAAACACTCTTCAGGTTCGTCCTCACATCTTTGTTGAGGATACAGTGAAAGAAAAATATGCAAATACCCTGCAAGGAAAAGCAAGAAAAAGCAAGCATTGGCTACCTGTACATTTCTACAGGCATTCTGAAATCACAGACAATTTGAGCATGCAGGATTGAAAAAAAACAACAACTTAAACATACAATAAGAAAACTATCTAAAACATTTTCAGTATGGCTGCTAACAAATCCACATATAACTAAGTACTACAGATGAGGATGAGTTTAACTCTCCTTGTCAGGATAGGTAATCTGAAGTTCATATTTCTATACAGAATGGAAAAAATCCACATTTTTGTGAAACTTGATGCACATAATTGCCAATTCTGTTTTCTGGAACAGACTTTAGGAGTTGTGTTATACTGCGTACTACCTGCAGGCAGCTCAGGATGGCGAACAGGTAATGGAAGGTGAGTACATCACTGTTAACAGCCATCAGGCCGAGCAGCCAGGTGGCACTGATGAGCAGCAACAGCAGGACAGCCATACGCAGGGCAGAGCTACCAAAAACAGAGGATAAAAAGAACCTGTAAGTCCAGCCACTGAGGAAAGTGAAACAGGATAAGTTCTTTAAACATTTGATTAATGAAGGTGAGATACAGAAAGAGTAGAGCAGCAGGAACACCACTGCACAGATGAAAATTCAGCTCTTACATTGCTGCTGATGTCTCACTCTGACTTCTCCGTCCACAAGAAGCCTTCGCTGCCAGTACAAATATCACAATGTTTATCTGAAATGTAAGAAATTTAATTACCATCAATAGGCCTCATTTATTAATCTTTTAGTAAAGTTGTGTGTAAATTTTTTTGTAAACCAAACTGAACAAAAAATTCTGGCCAGAATTACAAAAGTTTTGGTAAAACCGATTTTCTTTTTATGTGCGTATGTTAATAAACGCCAATCACCTGTAAAGTGCAAAGTGCATTCACAGCACAGTTGATTTACATTTAGTTATGCCCACAAAACTCCATTAAAGGAGTTCGGAGAGAGCTGAAACGACACAATGACGACTAAACAGCAAAATCTTCCAGTAATGCACCTCAGGCACTGCAGCATGTCAGCTACCACAGACTCACATTAACTCTTCCTCCTGTTATAAGGCAGCATTTCTTTTGTCCAAATTCAAAAGTTAGACTTATTTGTCTTAATTTACAGATTTCTTTTGGATTGTTTCATTCAAGTCATTAATATGAATTAACAAATGTTTTACTAAATTATTGTGTGTAATTGAAATATATAAGCTATTTAATTTTGTCACTTATCATAATCCGTATATAAATTTGCAACAACTCATGCCAATTATAAGATCTGAAGCCAAACTTTTACTTTAGTGAGTCTCCTTATACTGAAATTTTCAGGAGCTAAGGCAGAATAGAAATCTTTTTCTGACCTAACTGGATTTTTTTGAATACCACATTTGTTGTGTAAATAAAAGAAACAAAATGAAAAAACATGCAGACTTACTGAAACACACACACCCCCCCACACACACACACACTAACCAGCACTACAAAGGAGATGGGTCCTGTGATGCTCCAGATAAGAGTGTCATGAACAGAAAGCCAGCAGAAGTCTGGATTCCCATAACCCTGAGGATCCAATCCCACTGCCAGACCTAAGAAAGAAAGAGAGAGAGAGAGAGAGAGAGAGAGAGAGAGGAACATTATTAGTATACATTGTATCTGAGTGGGTCTTGATTATTGTCAACAAGTATACACGTTTGTTGTATACATACATATAGGAGTATGAGTACAAGTTTCCATGTACACACTGATATCTGCCTCACCTGTGATGATGGCAGGAAAGCCCCAGCCAATGGCGTAATAGAATCTCATTTGGCCGTGGTTGACATTACGCATCTCTGTCAGCATACGGTAAATGTGCAGCCCCTCCACGAACATCCAGGCGAATGTACACATATAGGAGTAATGCAGCAGAATGGCCACCACTGTACACACAAACTACACATACAAGCCAAGTGGATCAGTACATCTGACCTTAACAAAGCATGCATTACATTTCTTTGTCATCCCAATGGATTTCCATTATATTGCTCTTAGAGGGGTAAGTCCTAAACATTCTCTTCAGTCGGCCATGTGGTGCAAATGCAATTTTTCTCTGAGCTTAGCAACAGACGCAAAATCAAAAAGAGATGTTTTCAAAAGGCTTGTGCCGGGTCATCTAAAGATCAAATGTTTTCAAGAGTGTGCAATGTTCTGAAAGCAAAACTCAAGAGAACAGAAGTAAGCGTATGAGGGAAAAGTCTAAAATGAACAGAAAGTACCGAAGCAAAGGAAACACTTTATCTCTTAACAGGTTATTACTTCAAATAAAAGCACCTTTTATTCCTTTTGTTTCGATTTCTTCTAATGTGGTAAAAAAATGGAAGAAAACAACACAGATTTACAAAAAGTTACAGGCAAATGCTGACTGGAAAATATTTAATTTATCTTAATATTATTCAAACGACTTATTTTTAGTAAAAAATATTTTATCGATTTATTCAATGACCATATCCTAAATCCCATCCACCCACCAAGATACACACACAACCCAGAAAATTTCAGTCATATAAATGTTAAATGTTTAATCCCTGAGAAATCCCATTGCAAACATATAGCATGAACCTATACTCAACAGCATAATAAATAATCTGTTATTCCAAGTGCTGTAATTGGTCACTTACCGGGCTGTCAGTCTGATTGATGCCAGTGAGGAAGATGAGCTCAGAGAGGAAGATGGCTGCCACCAGGTTTTTGTGGATGCTGTGCAGGTTGGAGCGCAGTTTACGCAGAATAGCCAGAAGGAGGAAGGTGATGAGGAGGGCCACCAGGGAGGAGGAGACAGTAGTGTAGGTCACCACCTTCAGGGGCAGGACATCTCCGTGCTAAAAAACACAAGGGTTCTGTTAAGAAAATACAGTATAGAGAATCCATACAGATGCTGTCCATCCTGCCAGATAATTACAGAGGGTGGAATAGTTGTTCACTGTAAACTCTTGTTTACCTCTCTTTTGGAGATATCCATGAGGACAGCAAAGCTGGTCATGTGGTTACACTGGCAGCTGATGTGTGTGGCGTTCCTGAAGACCAGTTCACAGCCTTTAGAGGACCAGGAGCCTGAGCGGCCCACCCTGCAAGGGACACAAGCATCAATAAATAAAAGCTCGCATGTGTTCTCACTCTGGGTCTGCTGTGTTGTATCAGTGGGTGCCGCTGAGATTGCTATAACAACCAATCATGTTATTCGACACTCAACAGCTGGAGCAAAAAGCTTTCACACATTATGTGGTCGCATCCATGTTTAGCTAAAGCCACCTCCAGATCAGATTTTTATTCTAAACAAGAAAAACAGCTATCACGTCTTGTCAAATCTAACCAAATGGCTCTGATTACGCTTAACTATACTTAGCATGATTAGTTTTTCTTTGTCTGCTTAATTTTAATATCCTATAGTAAAGCACTCTGTAACCTTAGTGTAAAAAACGTGTTATAAATAAAGATCATGAATAAAGCTTTCTTACAATCACAATAAGAGAGATCAGAGAGAGAGAGAGAGATACCTCGAAAATACCAGATAGAATAACATGCACTCACGGAATAGAGTGGTTCCAGAAGACACACACAGGTTTAGTTCTCTCCTGTGTCTCCAGCAGTCTGAACATCAGTGTGATGGGTGTGTGTAGTAGAGGAGAGGTGCTCTCTCCCTCCTGGTGTGCTATCACACTCACTACAGGGCTGTTAATAACTGGACGAGTGGGTAGTCTGGAGATATTAGAGGCATAGGCAAAGTACACTCAAATAAGGTTATTTTTTTAACAAACAACATACAGACAAATTAACACATTAATGGAAAAAAATGCTGTTGCTGAAAGACTGATCATATCCGGCATTGACATTCTCAGTCACCTGAACGACAATTGTTCTTCCGTTTTTCCTTATGGTTATTGAATGTGTGCAAAACGTATTTACTTATGTCTTTGCCATAGATGCAAATGTCACTTTAGTCAGTGTTCAAAACACAGTTAGTTGGTCAGTCTGTCACTGAAGCTCCTGTTGCAATAATAAACCCTCTTTCAAAGTCTCTTATATCTTTTTCTCTTGGTATCTTAACCCAAATATTGAGGTCCACTGGGCCTGCTTAGTATTTTTATACATGGCACAGAGCACAGTAGGATGTTACACCTTGGTTTCTTCACTCATTTATTCAGCTGTTCCTTTAATTTGTCACCCGTCTATATTTTTAAACGCCTAAGCAAACAAAGTGAGTAATGTTCTGCAAAGTTCAAACAGTGTAACAATTTTCAGTCATTAATTTTATACCACAGTGCTGCTGAATTCTCGACTCTGATTGGTCAGAAGGTGTTAATTAATTTTCTATAACCACATGGCTCAGAGAGTAATGCCGTCGCAGATTTATATGGTGAATATGGTGAACTGTTCCTTTACTTTTTTTTTTTTTTTTTTTTGCCACAGGGAAAGTCTTCAAGACAGAGGACTTTGTGGTTCTCCATACCTGGCAAGCCCATGGTTAAAAAAAACAGTTAACCCTAATTTACAAAGACAAAAATGACAATAAAAGGAGAAAAGAAAAAGTGTGGAGAGTTGTAACTCAAGGTTGTAAGTGTTGAGTTGTAACTCAAGGTTTTCACCAAATTCAAAACTTTTCCATCACCCATTTCCATATTTCCTTTACGGTTAGGTTGACAGGAAAGTTTCTCAGATACGTGACAAGCTGCATTTTTTCTTATTATTAGCTTCACAAGAGAGAGAAAAAGGACATGCTGATAAGCGAACAAATGTTTGTAGCTGCTATAACAAAAGTGATAACAGGAACTTGTGGACGCTCCACAACATTAAATGTAACTGTAAAATTATTTTTTTTAATAAATACAAATGTTAATTACTGACAAACTGCTGTGGTATAAGAGGAATAAAATACATTGTGCCATGCTGTAATAGGAAAATAACGGTTATTCATCACAACACCCTATAATTGATTATGTTTCTTGCATGACAGTTTTAACTAAACACTTCACCTAAGAGTGCTCCGGTCCGGGTCGTAGTTCTCAGGTAGAAGCTGGCCTAAAGATCTGTAGATGATCACCAATGCAACACTTGGAGACTCTGCAATCTCAGAATGTCGCCGTTTCTTAGCTGATGGCCCAGGAGCAATGAGAGAGGGAGATTCTGTTCCTTCAGGACCAACATGTGGAATTGAAGGATCACTCTGTACAGGAGGTTCTGTGGTAGCAATGTCTGTGTAGCGCAATGAAGACATTGTAATATAAATACTCTGGTGAGTATTTAACACTGTTAATAAATGTCGCTCAAGAGATTAAAGTACGTTTAAAGTGATTTTCAACCTCATCGCAGTCCACCACAGACTAATATGGATAAGAAAACTTACTTATCATGAAAGGTGATTTAAACTCTTCATCAGTAAGAGTTTAAATGATCTTTCAAATAAGAGTAACACTCAAACAACAAAGGTCTTACAATGGGACACGTGAGAGATAATATAACCAAAGTTGTTCTTATGGTACTTTATCCAACTTTCCAATACCGGAGCACTACAGTATAATGTAATTCTGGTTATTTTCTTGAAGGTTTTGTTGTGTCCACCACTACACTGACGGCATAAACAAATCTTTCCCTCTGAAAGTCATACCTCTGAAAAGATTATTACAGATTTGGAGCTTAATTTACAAATTACTTTGAGTGAAGAATTCTTGAAAGCATTACACAAAAACACTTACATATTACAAAACACTTTTCATGTATTTATGTCCCAACAACTGCCTTAATACTTTCATTATACGTGAGTTTTGTGTATGGTCTGTGGAAATTTATACACTGCAGATGTGGTAGATATACAGTATATCAGGTAAAAAAAAACACTGGAGTTCCTTTAATAGAATGAGATTCTTTTCCGGTAAAGTGAATGGGTGTAACATCTACCTTGGCTTCCTGCTGGCCTCATAAACAAGTGTGAGAAAATCACAGAGGACTCCAGCTCTTTGGAATAGACCTCCTTTATCTCCTGAAAGTGAGGGATCTCGGCCTGGCTCAGAGAGGAGGAATCCAGAATGTCCATCGCAAAAACTGACCACGAGAAGAAGAACTGTATGAGAAATTTTTGTAAATGCAGCACCATCTTTTCATTGCTATCCCTTTTTAGACCAATCAATATATAATAATTGAGCAGATTTAACTGTTAAGAGCAGCATGTGACACTCTAAAATGCCTGAAGGTGGGACTTGTTGCAGCACTCACTCATGTTGTCTGTGACGATGGTGAAGGGTTTCAGGTAGGTCTTCCTCATGTTCTGGACCAAGGTGTTGGCATACTCCTCAAAATGATGCAGCAGGTCAGCACAGCCTCCGTCTGAGTGCTGGATCTGCTCCCAGTGACCTTTATTGACCGGGTCCAGGATAGCACTGCCTGCTCTTACCATGTCCTAGAATTATCACAAAATACAGATAACACAGATAATAATCTCATGCCATATTATTACTGACATGAAAAATGCAATATTGAGGATCATGTTTTGTATTTGTTAAACTTTTTTGTTAAAATCAGCCATGTAATTGTTTCCTTAGAACTGAAGCATGTACCCACACTGGGTGTCTCTTCTATGTACTACTTATTTTCTGCTCATTTACTCAGGCCTTACACATATTACCCAGTTTTAATTTAAATCCATTTTAGCTGATTTTCTGTGCTGTACCTCATTAAAGGTGGAATGATGTGTGGCAGACAGGTCGAACCCCTGCTGCAGACTTTCATGCTGCAGGATGCTGCTCATCAGCTGGTACGCCGTCCTCACGTCACTCCCATACAGTCGCTCTGTGCTCTCTGTGGCACTGCGCAACATGGCCGCCAGGCTTTTTGACCTCTCCACATCCAGTCTGGAGGAGTTGGCGTGAAGCTCTTCACTCTGAAGCAGCAGCCATGTTTACAACAGAACACACTTAGTGAGCTACATTTCATTTTTATTTAAATATCAGAAAACGCAGAGAGGATAAGCAGTCATTTACTGTGGTGCTGGGGCACAATAAATACAAAACAGAACATAGCCCATAATATACAAGAACAGAACATGCAAACTTGAGGCTACAATCCAAAAAAAGAATGTTTCTCAACTGTGGATGAAACACTCACCTCTTTCCTGAGCTTGGTGAAGGTGAGAGAGGTGCAGTTGAAGAGCTCTGGGGGAAGCCAGCCCTCCTTATCACTGCAGTGGCGAACAGCTGTGCCTGCAGAAATTATATGTAGGAAGAGCAGCACATGGAGTGGACAAATGAAAGAATAAACAAATTAACATCCATCAAATCATTACAGAAACTTATTATGGATGACTTTACTGGGGTACTTCATAGTAACTATGGCTTAGTATGTATTAAATTATAGTATTACCATGGTATTTACTTTAGGGCATTGTGTATAACTATGTGTATAACATTTGACTTCTTATGCTAATTTACATTTCCAAACTCTAAAGCTAATTTTACAGTAATTACCTAAGGATTAAAACGTGTTTATTGTTCAATAACAGCAATAATATGTTTTACTCCTTTTATACCACAGCAATTTGCCAAATCTAATAATTTTTTATTTACTAACGAATGACGAATGACCTACTTTTTATCCATTTATAGTTACATTTAATGTTGTGGAATGCCCACGAAACAAATGAGAAAAAACAGCTTTAAATCTGACTGATACAAAGCACTGACACCAGAGACTCCTTCCAAAAACATCTCTTCAGAGAAAATGTCACCATAGCAACAATTACATACAATTTGATTCGAGAATTCAACACTGATGTCATATAAACGTAAAACAATTCAAAGAGCCTAAACTAATATTACATAGTATATGACAGTTCCTTTGGCAGTCAAACATCACACTGCCCTGGTTTTATTATGGTATTTTATGGTAATTAAGCATATTATATATATAACTATGATACTTACTATGGTGTCTTATGGTAACTATGTTTGTTATACGCTTGACCATGACATAACATATTTTTCAATAAAATAACGTAAGGTATCATTACTTTCGATTAACTTACCACTAGATCCTTTGGGGCAGTTTGCTGCTGCAGGGCCACCAAACATTGTTCTGGGCCACCAGATGCCTGCATCAAAGGCCTTAGGGCAACTGTCGTAAACCACTGAGAGAGTGTGTTAAATAAGAGTCAGTGTTAGCGTAAGAGAGAGAGACTAAGAAACTTTTGTTCTTCAGTTTCATTAATGAGGCTTCTGGAGTCATGGAGCTTTTATTATCCTTATTAAAAAGCAACAAAACTCACAGCTATGCTTATAGCAACACTATTCTAAAGTGGGCATTTAGGTTGCATTACATTTTTAGCATTAAGTATATTTAGTATATATAACAGGGGTGAAGATCACCCTGTCCAATCAGCTTCAGGATTTTTGTGATTTACAGGTTACATACCCACACAGCCGCTAGAGGTCACCTCAGCAAAGGGGTTGTCACAGCGGTTACACTGACGTCCCACCACCCCAATTTTACACGGACACTGCCCAGTCACAGGGTCGCAGGTACGAGAGTTAGATCCCAGGTGGAAACACTCACACGCAGAACAGGTGTCACTTCCTGGTAGCCGGTAGTAATTATCCTGACACAAAAAATAATGAATTATATACCTCAGTCATTTAACCTGATATCTTTTCATTTTTTTTTTCCTGTAGCTACTAAACAATTCATAGTAGGTACTGAGTAATATGCATCAAAATAAATTCAGCTAAATAAAATAAACTAAGCCTTGTGATTAAGAGGTTAAAGCAAACATATGTGTATAGCAAAGACTGATCCTGATGATTGATTGGTACAGCACAGTTGTGTTGCTTTTATTTTATTATTTTCTTTAAATTGGCAGTGAATGGAGCCTTGATACTGAATATGCTTGTACATCATCAGAATATAGACTACTCAAAACAACCCAACAAACCAGATCATGCTTTTATGCGCAAATGTGTTAAATTCATAACAAGACTGTGCTATACTCATGGCAAGAAGACCTTTTTTCTCAGTATGCACAAGTTTTCATGATTAATTTATATGCTGGAGCTTGTATATATGGGAGCTTGTTGTTTGTACCTTGCAGCTGCACACACCCGTCGTCTTGTTGCAGTCTCTTTTGAAACCTTTGTTCACATCACAGTTGCATGGGCCACAGCTTGGGTAACCCCACCATCCACGAGGACACGGCTGGTTTCCTCTGTGTGCATGTGTATGTGACAGAGACAGAGACCAGGAGAGAAACAGGAAACATTAACTGCTGAAATCAGTCAAACAAACAACAAACCGCTGAAGAGTCAACACTTCCAGCAGAGACCAAAGATGCTTAAAGAATTTTCTTTCACATGTCAGTGTGAGAAGCAGAAGTGGGCTTAGTGCTAGCTTTTCACGTCTGAGCCCCAGAGGCACAACACCAAACAACACGTGTGTTTGCTTTTAAAAGAGATGTCAAAAACCATTCAACAACCCAAGTAAAGAGAAAGTTCTTAAGTTATGTCAATAAAATATGGTGCAAAGTTTAAGCCAGGCTTTGTAACAGGTTATTAAAAATTACATTTATCACTTAAAACTGGAGAAGAGTGTAATACAGTTATGTAGTATTCTTATTTAAGTCACATCTAGATTTAAAACAGAATATCCAAATTTAAGCAAGGAAAAAAACATGATGGTATGCACAGTTATAGGAAAATAATCAACTCTGGGGCAGTAATGCATCCCACCACCCCATTGTTGATTATTTTCTTATAACTGCAAGTCCCAAAGTGTTTTAATTTGCCAACAATTACAGTTTTCATTCAGCGCTGTTTACTGCTGACTGGTTATGTATAACACAGAATGCTTGACAGCTTTGCTTAAATAACAGACTAAATAAAATGAAATAATGTGGTTTGTTAGTGTTATGTTTGTGCTGTCAAAAGCAACACTGTGATTGTGAATAAACAGTTACGTTTTTAAAAGCTGTTCTAGCATAAACCATGTTTTTTATGGTACAAATATGGGGTACGATTTTTCAAAAGTTCTATTAGTGCACTAATAATATGTTTATATTTCATACAAACATATGTTTTATATTTAATTTTGTGATATTATGGATGAGGTTAAAATAGTTTCATCATGATGTGGATTTTTCATCTTGCCGTATTCTTTGAAATTTAAAAAGCCTTTGTCACTGAGACTTTTCATCAGTAAATTTATTGCAGCTGGTTAACCAAATGAATCACACAAAAGAACAACGTTAATCCCAGCATGCCTTTCATTTTGGACTTCACTGTGGTGGTGTTAGATGGTAAAAAATGATACACTTGTTTTTACTATCATCATGCTGCAGTTTTGGCTCTTGTTGATCTCTCAAGTTGGTGAAGAATGAACTAGAACTAGAACAAGAACCACAAGTTCTACTGGTTCCAGTTTGAACTTGTTCTTATTTTTCTGAATGTACAGAGGAAAAACACCATATGTGACTGAGACAATTCAGGTTTCTGGTCATTTTCTTTAATCTATCAGTGTAAGGCATGGAAGGATTCTGAGGAGGTCAGATTGAAAAAATGTGTGGAGAAGGTCAGGGGAAATGAAAGCTACCTGTGCTGGCAGTACTGCCCGTAGTAGTTGTGTCCACACTCACAGGTGTAACCATGTTTGCTGAGAGGCTTGCGCACACAGCTGGATGTGTGTTCACACGGGTTCAGCAAGCACGCATCCACACAGTCGCTCCCAAAGTAACCTGGCACACAGCCCCAATGCAGACACTTAACTCATTTCACACATGAGTACACACACATCCACGTTCAAACACCTGTGTGGTGCTCATGCACCAATACACAAAGACACACATATATTCTTTTTGTTAGGTAATATGATACATTAACAGCATTCTTTGAATAGCTTTAATCTGATTTTTTTTTCTTCCTAATTCCTTTAGCCAAATTAACCTCAGCTTTAGTAGTAGCCAATTATGTGCTATTATGCACCTAAATAGCACATAAGTCAGAGATTCATGCTAAGCTTTCTCCAAATATTGAACTGAAACTTAATGTGCAGTAATGAGAGCAAGACCTCATATGAATTTTACCTGGCTCACACACACAGGACCGTGAGGCCCAGTTGTCTCTGCAGCGGCTGTGTGTGGGACACACACTGGACATACACGCGTCAGGTACGTCACATCCGTCCTTCACCTTCACCCTCAGAGCCTGATGCATGTTAATGTTCCCCGTGTTGGTGGAGGTCTCTCCCATCCGTACGCCCTACATACATAATAGCAGACCTATGAGTGTGTGTATATGTGATTATATGTGCATGCGATTAAATATCTCCATACATCAGCCAAAATCAAAGTACAAGGGTGCTTTAATTTCCTTCATTAGAATAGTATATACTTTATGACCCTTCATACAAGCATACTTTTGAGTGTGTGTTCGAGATGGGACTCACCTGCATGCAGCCAGTAAAGCCATTTAGCACAGAGCCGTCATTTTTCATCAAGCCTCCAACATACAGACTCTTCAGCTTCAGTCCTGGTAACTCATTTCCAATTTCCACTGTCCTCTATACATCAAGGTAGAACATCCAGAAATGCAGGGAAAACCCAAATAAATATCACACATACTCCCAGATCTAAGAAATAATGATAAATAATATACTCTGCTGGTATACATGAGTGAGCAAAGTAAATTAACCTTCTCCAGAAAGGTTTTTATTTTGTTTAAAAGCTTTCATCTATGTGTTCCCCATGACACAAAGTTTGCTGAGTAATAGGCAATGTAGTCAGGTGGAGACAGATGACACTCTCCTCCATGCTCCATTGATTTGGTTAGTACACACCTGGAACATTCCGTAGTCCAGAGAGACCAGGGCCATGTACTTAATGTCCTTTCCATCTTTTCCACTCTTCAGCTCCACCAGGATGTGATGCCACTCACCATCACTGACCCGTACCTGTGGAAAATCCAGCAGAGCCACACGCCGTGCGCCTACGAACACCTGGAAACGCACGTGCATGTTACTGACCTGCAAGACAAAACACGGAGAGAACACAAGATTTTTTACATGCTTTCTTTTCAAATCCTCCTTACGCTTTTGTCCTAATTCAGCTTGCGTTATTAGATAAAGATACCAAATTAGCTCAGAAACAAGAATCTCCTGAATTTGACCTTTTCACACATAAGTCCACAGGTGATTCGGCTGGTTTTACATTGTAATGATTTACACATGCACCAACTTGTTAGTACACATAGGTGTTTACTGATTGGCCATGAATTTGGTATGGATATAAACCCTCAGTCTCTTTTACATGTGCCTTATTTTGCTATGTCTGCAGAGAAAGAGAACTGACTGTGCTGTTATACGAAAATAATCCACATTTGCTTGGCATGGGCCATATCACACCTCCCTGGCATGGGTTATGTTTGTGTAAATTTTGTATAAAGTTATTTTTGCATAGTCCTTTGTGGGTTATTCCTTCCATATCAGGAAGCAAAAATACTGATGTAATACTACAAATAAATCACATATCTCAGATGTCCTACAATTCACAGGCAATGTGATGCATTACTACATAATTTACAGTCGTTAATAATTTACAGTTGGTCTGGACATCATAAAACTAAACCACAAGACCAAGAGTGTGAATTTTTTGTCAAACCAGGGTTTAGTTGTTTGGTGTGTACCTGACTACGGGTGGAGTGTTCACACCCGTCAAAAACGAACTGAACTAAAGAAAAGGTTTTATTGGTCTGCGTCAGTCAAGTGTGAAATGCTTCGTTCCAGCTGTCTATTACCGTGTGCTGGTGAGCAGTATTGTGCTGAGTGAAGAAAACCTGCATATACTCACCAGTAAGCTGAATTTAGACAGCTCCCCAGCACTGGCCTGGAGCAGAGTACCAGCACTTTTACGGGTACGAAACATCAGGCCGATGTACCACGGGATCGTTATAGTGATGTCAGGGTCACTCCATGAAGCCAGGGCATGACCATTAAATCGCTGCGGTGAGAGCATCACTGAAGAGAGAATAGCATATTCAGCATTACTGCACAGAAAAAAGTTTTCTCGCTCTAAACTTAGACAGAATAATTATCCTAGTCAATTATCCTTGAGGAGACATGCTTCCTTTGATCGCTTCTCTGTGGGAAAGTAAACATACCTGCAGCAGAAAAGAAGGTTTTTGATGTTGCGATCAGGCTCTTTTGGGCCGAGGAAAAAACTGTCCCAAATGTTTGTGTGTGGCCAAATACTTTCCAGTCAACCAGGAGGGAGCCTCCTAATGAGGCCCACGCAGCATTCTTACTTGCTGATTGCTTGAGGCAAAGCATTTTACTTCAGCATGTCAGGGCCAGATGAGCTGGACTAACAGCAGTGAGCTTCAGTGCTGACACACTTTCTTTCAGAAAGACCTGGCACTAAGAGAGGCTACATGTGTGACACTGGGGATTGTGGAGTTTTTCTCTCTGCCGACATGCCGTGGGTTTTTGAACAGCACTACTAAAAATGCATCTGTCTCTCTTCAAACATACAAACATCTTTGTGCCCAAGTGCTTATACTGGGCTTTTATGGAAGTCATGGCAGTCATTAGGTATGAAAAACAAGTCACACAATTATCTACTTACGCTAAATGTAATCAACCAAAACATGGTTGCTCTTTACTTCTACACCTTAGCTATGAGGCTTGAGTAGCTAACAGCGTTCAATGTACCATCAAGCATACTAAACACTTCTGGGGAGCCATTAAACAACAGAGGGGTTTTCTTTCAGAAAAGGTTCCACATTAACCCCTGAGCTAGAAGACTTAACAATCCAAAAAATAAACCATTAGAAACCTTTTTTTTAGAGGGAACTAATAGCAAGTATAGTCCATATTTATAAACTTATGTTTAACAACCGTATTATCATCAGCTTTTCTGTACAATTCCATTTTCAAACTTTAAAAGGCTGGGGGTATATTGTATCCTACTATGTACATGTATCTGTGTTGAGACTTTAAACAACCTTGGTTTATAATGAGTGGCATAAGCAAGCCAAATGTAGCAGTGGGATCTTAAAGAATTAGGCCAGACTAAGCTCTCTGAAAATGCTAAGCCACTTATGATAACATTTCCTGTCTAAGTGCACAATTCATCACATCCAGCATGTCACATTGCACATGGCATGCCTGCATTCATGGTGGTTAAGGTTTTAAGAGATGTCACACAGCCAGCGATGAATGGATCAACCTGGCACTCAGGTGTTCTCTAAAGCCTGACCTAAATTAAGTGGGAATTTCTATGGAATATGTAAGGAATAAAAACACAGCGTGCGCTGATATAGGAATATATTCAACAGCACAGTGGTGTGATACGGTCTCAAAAGTTATTTTCCTGTAACTGCAATTTCCGAATTGTTTTTTTGCCCTTATACCATAGCAATTTGCCAAAAATGATCGTTTCTAAATTTGCTAATGAATGACACATCACACTTTCTATCAGATTACAGTTATATTAAACACTGTGGAACATCTGTGAAACAAGTTAGTTCCTGCTAAAACTTCCAAAGTTCTCTGTCCTGAAGACTCTCTCGTAGTGAACACTGAAGACTCCTTTCATAAATAAAAGGTTAAACAAATGTTTTCTTATAGAAATAAACCATATCGATGATTATGTATTCCTTTGTTAAATTACAGCACATCTTTTTTATACCACAGTGCTGTGGTATATAACTAGAGAACAAACTCAGTGGAATAGCAGAAATAGTAATAGAACTTGCATCATCCAATGAGTCAAACGTTTCTAAATGAGATTCAGGTGCATAAGAAAAAACACTGCCAGATTAAGCAGCAGACTGAGAACCGTCTAGAAAGCCTAAAATCCAAGACCATGTTAATCTGAATTTAAGACAATTTAATAGTTATTAAGCCATTTAATTTGGAAAATATGTCAGACAAGCTAAGACTTCTTAAGGACCCAAGAACATCCCATTTAAGCTGTATAGTCTGATGAATGCTTTAGAAACCTACAGTTTTTTAACCCAATTAGCTCTTTCAAAATTGGAAATTAATTTCCAGGTCTGTAGGTCAGTCACAGGTGATCTGGTGGTGTGTGAGGATCACACTCACTCCAGATTGATCAGAAGACTCCCAATCTTTTCAAACATAGTTTTTATAACCAAAAAAGACTTGTAGTGTGTGATGAGCAGTAACATGACTAGATGACAGATACAGAAAATAGCAGTGACAAAAAAAAAAAAAAAAATGGGGGATATAGTTGCGGTCTCTGGTAATAATGTTTGTTTTTTTCCCCCAAACACATCTTCATCCACAGTTTTTGTTTTTAGCCAGATTCAGTATGTCCAGCTACATTTTTATTTCACATGACATTGAGTGTCAGGAATAATGGGATTCCACTGATTCTCATCAGACTTGAGATTTTGAGGATACTTTAAATACAAAACTTTGCTTAATCATCTAGTATGCAAATAAAGCAACAAATTCTGCAAAAAAAACCCCAAACATTAAGTGTTACACGCTTACCGATTTGGATAATCTGTATGCCCATTTTAAGTTACAGATCTGATTAACTGTGTATCTCTTGTTTCTGTGTGTGTTTGATTATGCCTGTGTGTTTGTCTGCTAAACAGAAGTTCTCCTACCTTGCTCACAGTTCTTTCCTCCATAACCCAGCGGACATTTACAGGAGCATGTGTTCCACTTGTTCACACACAGCCCTCCGTTGTGACACACACTGCTGCTGCAGAAATTACTCTTTGCCAGACAACCTGGAAAAGTATGGGCCAAGTTCATAAAGGCAGAATGAACCAAAGGACCTCCTTACATTCTGCAGAAGATGGTGCAGTGGAGTATTTAATGTGTGTATATAATATCTAACCTGCAGCAGTGCCGTTGTTAGCAACGAAGCTGGCCATGTCAGTGGTTTGGCTGTCGATCGTGAGGTTCCGTATGCAGCCCACAAAATCTCGGTTTCTTACTGGGAAATCCTCAGGGAGGTCAGGAACTCCACCCAGGAGCAAAGGGCCTGTGAGATCCAGAGACCTGCACATACACATGACACATGAGGTCCCAATCTTCCAAATGATCTACAGCTAGAGCTCGTCTAGAAGATCCGCATCTATTGTGTTTACAAATAATACTTGACAAACACATACTTTCTATAATTTTACAAATTGAGAATTATAATGTTTAATCTCACAATTCTGTAACTTTAAGTCATTGATCAAAACTTTTCATCCTCAATAAAGTGAACAGCAGATATAGCATTTCAACTTTTTTGAATTTTTTTTTTTTACTTTTAAGAAATATTTTGGTCTCATATATATTCTGTGGCATATGAATAATATTAACTCATCTTTGCCCAAAAAGTCAGAACCTTAATGCTATACATTTCCAATTTTTAAAAAGTATGGAAGTAACAAAGTATTTAGGAGTATGAATTCATTTTTTACCATTTGTCAGACAGAAAGAGAGTGCTTCTCAATACTGCAATACTAGTGAAATGTGAAGAGGCTTACAGAGCGAGGACACACAGGTGCTTCCTGCTCTGAAGTGTTTTTTATGTAGCATGTGTTTATTGTAGCAAAGATTTTTCAACTCCATAGTAATGCATAATAATAATAATTAAGTTATTATAATAATTCAACAAAAACAAGTGATTAAAATGTGCTTGAATTTCCAGTATGAAAAGTCAGTTGATAATTTAGTCGAATTTTGCGTGTAGACTAAAATATCAGCATTAAGTGTGTAAAATACACATGCAATTTTTTCATTTTATGTTAATGTGTAGTAACAGTATGTAGTTGTGTATATGCAGATCCATTGCCCAGTGAAAGGTGATTCAGCTAGGCAAAAAGTCATCAATAACAGATGTCTCTTTAAAGTGACAGCACTTGCGTGAGCAAGGAAGTCTGATTTGGCAAATACATTTGGTGTCAAATCCTTTGTCTTTGTATCCCATCTGTGTATCATTTCCTCTGGTCCTCACAGGAACTGAGACGCATGGTAGAGAATCAACGGAAAGCTTAATTAAGTACAATATGAGAAGCACCCATGGTATCTTTATCAGTGTTACTGAGTTTCTATGTTGTTGTTGTGTATAACTCATTTTGAACTTTGTGAGTTTTGATTTATGGTAAAACATTTTTGTCTATAATCTTCAAGATTGCCTCTTTCACTCTGCTTGCTGGGATTTGTATGATTATTCTGATTGTATGATTACAATTCACTTAAGAAAGATACAGAATTTCTGATTACAGTTCTTCTATATGAACCTCATGACCCCAGGGCAATTTCAGAAAAGGAAAGCTTACAGCGTAAACGGCTTAACGTTTCAATGAAACAGTCCACAGCTTAAAAGACACAGCTTTCAACTGTATTAAGAGATATAAAAGTGTACCATACTATTCACATGTTGTATAATGCAGCCCCAGAATGCATATAGAATATGATATAGTTAAGAAATAATTCTGTAATCTCAATCAGATATTGCATTGTTATATTGCATATAGGTATTGCATTCTAAGATGTTATTATAGTACCATATCTGAGCTGGTACAGATTTCTGTTCCCACTTTATGTATTAATCATGATTGTCCATTTACTGACTGCAAAGCAGCCAAGGCTGTTGCAAGTAAGCAATCATTTTTGCATGCACACTAAAAATGTGCCTCAAAATCTCCAGCAGAATGTCCGAATACATTTTACGAATACAAAGTGCAACATGAAATCAAATAGAGTTTGGCCCAGAATTCCTTGCTAGGCCCCTGGAAGCAGGTTAAAAGGGCTTTTTACCTGCTTTAACATGGTTATTAGTTATAAACAAAATGCAAAAATGAACTCTTAAGTTGAATAGGAAAGACAGTGAACTCTGCAATGCCAGACTTAATGTAAAATACTTATGCAATAAATATATGTTAATTCATTTTCAGCCAGATACCTGCAAATTAGCACAAGATTAATAAGTCAGAGAATTTTATCAGTGTCCTACATGCAGCATTGCAGCCTTTACTAAGCTTAAAATCTTTGGGTGGCTCCTCATTAAGAGTACATGACCTTCCACTTATAGCTGCATTTCAAAGCTATTACCTCACCTAAAGAGTTTAAGGGCTGTGGTCTCTAAGTTAAACAGAGATAGGACTATTAAACAGTGGTAAATACCAGCCAGATGAGCTACAAGTGTATTTGCATTGTAAAGCCTATAAGACAGGTTTGGCGTAAGGACAAAACATTTGGAGAGAATAAAGCAGAGAGAGAGAGACGAGGTGAAAGCAGAGTATGGGAATGTGCTCTAATCTCCTATAATGATGAGCTATTCAACACCTACATGCAGTTAACGTGACTTACTCAGCTCTTATTTCTTTGCTGTCCTGTTCAGTAAGTATTTATACCTGTCTGTGAATGTATAAAGTTACTATGGGTATTTGCATATAATATATACAGTATAAACATATAAGATTCTGGGTTACCTTTTGTTCCTTTTGCATATGTATCAACACATGACTTACTGGATCACTGAGTATCATTAAAGACATCAGGGGAACAATTGTAAGAAGACCAATTGGCTCAGACTCACTTCTTCTGGCCTGTCTGGGTGCCCTGGGCTGCACATGTGTAGTTTCCGATCTGACCACCGAAGCGTACGGCCATGGCCACATCGCAATCGTCCACAGCAACCACGGCAACTTTCTCCTCAGAAGGACCATGAGGGAGGCCAGTGCGTCCAATGTTAGGCTAAAAAAAAAAACAGTAAATGTTTGTGTGACTAAACATCAAACTGCTGAGTAGCCTAAAAAGACTTTTTCTTTCTAGGGAATTGAAAAAAACTGACTTTAAAACGCCAGGAACATATCAGTTTCCAGTGTCGGCTTGTGCCATGGACTTTTGTCGTGGTGCTAAATAACTGAATGCAACACGAAATCAGTACCATTGATCAGTACCATTCTTGATTTGAAATATTTTTTTGTAATGGCAATTGCCCCAACTAAAATGTTCTGATGACCCACTATTACATAACAGCATGACCATGAAAAAGATGTCACTACTGTGTAGTTCTAATCTGTCAGACATAGTGTGAAGTGTCTGCTTGCCAGATTGTGCAGCCGTGCCCACAACAGCTCAACATTTAATTGGATTAAGCCTGTAAAACACTGGAGAAAATGAGATACCAGACAAAGTGTATGCCATTCAGTGTCAGAAAAATCTCTGCAGACTTTATTAGTACAGCAAAAGCCTGCATTATTATACAGTAACACTAGCCAGCTTGTGCTTTTTCTGCTTCTTTTTGCTTTGGCAGTATTTAAGTTTCTTAATGTATTTAGCATGTCAGATGACATGTTACATGTGCTACTTAGATTGTCAGCAGACACAATGTCCTTTGTAAATGGACTAAAGCGTGGTGCAGGGAACATTGCAGATATCACGCAACATCACGACATAACATAGCTAAAGTGAGCTAATCCAATAGAATTTCCAGGGAAGTCATATTTATATTCATAATATTCAATGATAATGCTAACCAGCTAGTTAATATTAGCTAAGATGACAGGATTTGAGGAAGAACTGTAAGTCATATCGATAATTGTTCATAATCTTCACAGCTGAAGCTAATCAACTAGCTAACATATGTGCTAGTCTCATGGTCTCTGAGTAGATTTCTAAATTCATAATTAATGTCCAAAATCTTCACTGCCAAAGCTAGTCAGCTAGCTAAAATAAAAGAACCAGACAGCATTTCCTATAACTGTTACCTTGGTGAATGACAAATATTACTGATTAAATCACATAACATGTTTCTAAAGTGATGCTTTCAGTACAGAGTGCAATTAAGGTGGATTACGGAAAGGACATTCTACATTTTATTGAAGTGTTGTTGTCTTTAGTTCATGACAAGCCTGCGCACTGATAGCTCAAGCTGACAGGCGCCAAACCTCACTCACAAAGCTCCACCTGAGGGCACAGACAATGTTTTAACAAGTTAAGCTGTTGCTGTCCAGATATAAATAATCAGATAATTTTTTACCATTTGCTGTGACAGAAGAACGTTTTGACAGAAGTTTTCAGTTTTTACCATCAGTTTGTCCTTTGCTGCCCATTCCATCACACTCCATCATACTGTAACAATGTCTGTTTTTTCATGAATGTAAATTTGTTAATATTAATAATGATATTCACTTTTTTATTTTCCTGATTTTCCACCTGCCTATTATACTATACAGTAAAATGGACAAATCCTTTAAAATCAAACAGCTGATCTGTACTGCACAATTTCAAAAGATTTTTCCTTCCAAAATCCTGTCCAACTATCAAAACATAAGTAAAAGCAATACATAACACATTTTTAACACATCTATGTGTCTAGTTAAACATGACATGGAGTTCTCTACACAGTTTTTCCTGTTTGTGGTTGCTAGATAGGTATGAAATTATCAGTTAAAGTTAAATAGTTAGTTAAAGTTAAAAAGTTAGGCAGTTAGCTAGCTAGTTCAGGTTAACATTAACCTGTGGCATTTACTGTGTCTCTTTCCACAGCAAATGATAAATCATCACACCTGCAAACGCAGTCTAATGAAGGGTTTTCTATTATAAACTAATAACAAAGCCTATTCTACAGTACTCACGCAACGCACATTTACACTTGGCTCATAAAGCAGTAATTTAGATGTAGTAGTATCAGCTTGCCAATAAAATAACCAGATCTCTTCTGTGTGATTGGATTATGATTTAAGCACATGATTTCACACTACATTTGAGAGGACATTGTCACATAACAGCACTAGCAAGGACTTAGAGACCAAAGGGCCCTTTTTATACAGACAAAACACACTGTCATCTTTTCAAACTGGCACTGCAGAGCTCTTAAACAGGCTTGAAGGGCAAAGTTGAGCACCCAGCAAATACTATACACGTGTGTCGGTTTGACATAAGATAGACGAGGACTCGTGTTCCCCCCTTTTAATGGACAGATATGGAGGTGGTGAGAAGAGGTGGCTTGAATAAGACCCTGAATAAGAGAAAGCCATCGCTCAGTGTTCTTGATAACCCTTATTACTGTGGTATAAACTACTCTATGTATTGGACATTGTGAATTAAATCCTCTGCTTTCTGTCTGTCTGCCTGTCAACCTTCTACTGACTGTATGTCCTTGTGGATGTGGTTTTACTGTCTCTTTTAGCCAATGAGTGAAAGTGAAATTTTGATCATTAAACCCTCAACCAGGCATGCCAAGCCCTCTAAGTGTTTTCACCACATCACATCAGATCTTAACTATAATGAGAAGCTGATGGTTCAACTGTCACTACAGAAGAATGGTGGTGAATCAAATCATACACAAGTGCCATCCATGGACTGGTTGTTGTTCTGATTCCACACTGGACCCTGACACAGTTCAGACATTTCAAGTAGACATAATAACATAGTAGGGAAGAGGACTAATGACATTCTTTAGTGACAGCCAGTAGCTCCTTTTTGAGATTGTGATTTGACAAACTGTCAATCTACCACTTGTGAATTCACTCCACACAGTGAATTCACATATAGTACAACTGTTTCCATTGTTGGTGTTTTGCATGGGGTTTTCAGTATTTGCACTGTTGCTCTTTGTACACAGTTTTATTGGGCTCATTCCTGCATAAACATAGATGTAAAAGCTGCCTTGAATCAGTAATGCATTGTATATGTATAAATTCCACAGGTATGGGTGGTATGTAGACTGCAGTTCAGGAAGATAAGAAAGAAAAACTGGCTTGGCTACTGCTCAGGTTCTGGTCTCTTTCAAACAAAAAAGTGATAGTTGAGACTGACACAGTTCCAAGCTCCTGGTACGTAGATAGAAATCTGGCAGTGTACTGCATTCAAAATCTCTGTCAGCATTTTGTGTATAAGACATAGCCATTCCTTTTAGGCACTGAAGTTTTCATAAGCTTGTTTGAATAAAACACAGTTGTCTTCAAAGAAGCTTCTCTAAAAGACCTCTCTAGCTCGAGACCTAGAAGAAGAACCTGAAATTCTTTTATCTGTCCCCAAAGAGCCTGTTCTGAAGATTTTCTCCTAATATCATTGAAATGCTGAATGAAAATAACAAAAGCACAGTGAGGAGTGAGCAGCCCAGGCTCATGGGTCCAAAGAAACACAGTGATCGAGAGCATTCCTGCACTCTGACGCATGCACCATGGACAGAGTCCAACTAATCAAAATCCAGACACTCCATCCTGCTAACAACCATCACTGTAATTTGTTTGTTTGTGTGTGTGTGTGTGTGTGTGTGTGTATACCTGATCTAGATGAGCACATGCTCACATAGGAGAACTGTTTGGATAACTATGAAACTGGAAACAGATGAGACAACAAAATAGCTATTCTTCTGCTTACATGCTGAACACACTTAGTGCTTTAAGCAAGGATTTACTTCAGCACTCAAACTGCATCTGCAACTAGTTAAGGCTCAAATATTTATAACTCTTATTAAGACAAAAAAAAAGCTTTGTATGGAGCTCCTTACACTGCATAGTCTCAATGATGATCATGTGCTCTTTTTTACTGTCCTCAATTCCCTTTCCTAAATAAAAATAAACCTTGCTGTCAGCCAGGTACCCAGACAAACTGTTTTCTGGTTAATACAATAATGTCCATGCCCAAAAATATGGGAAAGGGGGATTAAGAAAAAATCAGTACCACGTCAGTAAACGGAATCACATATTAGACACATTAAACATTGATTCATATATAGTAAATGTGCATGTAAGCAGTGAACATTATTAGCTTATTAAAAATGGCTTTATTTATTGTTCTCATAATTAATGAGCCCCTTTACTCAAGTGTTACCAAAATATCATATAAAAGGTGGACCTGATAAATGATGACTTCGGAATAAGTAAAAAGATCATTTCAGGACAAAAACTGAGTCCAGACTGCTGTTGAAAACTGCAGTGCTCTTGAAACACTGGCAGAGCAGAAAAGCCTCTGCTGGAATGCATCACTAAATGTATACAATTTAAAGTGCATATAAATACAAAGGTGACAGTAAATGGCAGAATACATTGACACTTAAAACTTTAAAGAAGGAGTGAAATATGTAGGGCACAGAGCTTGAACACTGGTAAACGGAATCCAGTTAGTACACAAAAGGTCAATATTCCACTACCATAGTCAACAATTACACACTTTTAAGTCTAGTGTAGTAAGGTAAAAAATAAATAAATAAATTTTTATCCTTCCAAACACCCCTGCAAGTGTAATACTAAATCTCAATGTTTCCATATGGTACAGCGACGCCCTTTACCATATGTAAATATATATCACAGTAGAAAGCTTTTCTCAATTAAGCACATAAATACTACATATTTTACAAGCATTGTGTGAATAATGGCTGTGCACTAGTTTTGAGTTTATATTTGGACATGGGTTATAAGAAAAAGAGTGTTAAAGGGAAGATATTTTTCAGCCACAACAGAGCAAATGCACTCCTGAAAGAGAAGACTTGACTTCAGACTGCACATAACGGTTCTCCATTTGCAGTAATATCTGTGGGTAAGTGCCTTTTAGACAAAGCTAGATTTACATTATTATTATTATTATTATTATTATTATTATTATTATTGTTATTATTATCTTTCTCTGTGTAGCAAATTCTGTTCATAGGTCATATACAGTACTGTGCAAAAGTCTTAGGCACATGCAAAGAAATGCTGTAGAGCAAAGATGCCTTCAAAAATAATGAAATTGAATGTTTCTACAGAAAAAAAACTATAAGCAGCAGTAAACAGTAACAAATGAAACAAAGTCAATATTTGGTGTGATGATCCATCGTTTAAAAAAAAATAGTAGTCTCAGGTACGATTTGTGGAGTTTTATAAGGAAATGAGCTGTAAGTGTTACTGAGCATCTTGCAGAAGCAGCCACAGTTCTTCTGGAGACTTTGTCACACTCGCTTCTTATTTTTGCAGCAAAACCCAGCAGCCTTCATTATGTTTGTTTTTTGTCTGAAAAGTGTCTCTTATGTAATATGCTGCTTTCTTTACTGACATACAAACATTTTTCTGTAACATTTAATTTTGTTAATTGTTTATGTTTGGAAATGTAAAAAGTTTTTGTACTGAATCAATAATGTCGAAGTCGAAAATAAAAATCTATAACAAAGTTTGTACTAAAAAAAAAATAGGGTGCCTAAGACTTTTGCACAGTACTGTATGTCTTTTAACATCTGACAAAAGATGATAAATAGTCCTCTTGGGCTAACTCTGGCTCATTTTCAGCTATGTTGCTAATAGTTATTAATGAGAACTGTCCCCGATAAATAAATTAATAATGTTCTATAATAATAATATTCATTTACAGGAATTCACAAAGACTAAGTGAACTAAAACACTGCCGGACAGCTCAATGCCTTTGTGTCATACTGTAGATTTCCACACCAGATCATCAAAAAAAAAACAAAAAAAAACACCTAAGCCCTAATTTAAACCAACAATGCAAAAATGACGTCCTAGCAAGTAAAATATATTGAATATAAACAGATTCAAATAATATTTCTCTTTATTAGATTTAAAGTATAGTTTTTAAACAAATAATTTTATTACAGGTTTAAAACAAATATAAAGTTTAAAAAATACTTTTAAGCCTGAAATTAAACATGTTTAGAAATAGGCTTAATGGACTTATATTTGTTATATAATATTGGGGAAATGCTTCATAGTTTCCTTTATGCAAAATATCTTCACTTGCCAAGATATATTTCTTTGTAGTAAAGACACTAAAAAACGGTTTCTGAATCACAAAGTAAACGACAGCCTTAATAATAATAATAATAATAATAATAATAATAATAATAATAATAAAGCACCCTGACATAACTAATGTGTCTCTACTTCACGAAAGGAAAAACAAGACCCTGGTGTAACTAAAGCTTTTCTTACTCACAGCTATGAAACATGACCCATTATATATTTCACAAAGTGTCAATGCATGCAGTGGGGTATTATATTTCTGGATGTGTTGTAAGAGGGTCTTAAGACAGAAAAAGCATCAAAAAAAAAAAAAAGGAAACAAGCTGGATCTTCCATAAAGGTTCTTCCATAAAAGGAAATAATAGGCTATCTAGCTAACAGCTGTCGCATTAAAAAAAAAAAAAAAATCACAGTACTGATGCTGAGAAATTTGAAAGCTTTGACTATTATAGAA
Source organism: Pangasianodon hypophthalmus (assembly GCF_027358585.1). Classification (NCBI taxonomy): domain Eukaryota; kingdom Metazoa; phylum Chordata; class Actinopteri; order Siluriformes; family Pangasiidae; genus Pangasianodon; species Pangasianodon hypophthalmus. The sequence goes on from NC_069716.1 coordinate 23,717,481, forward strand.
AGTGGCAGTCTGTATCTTTATCACGAAAAAAAATTTGTCATGTTTGTTATTGTTTAATGCCCTAAATGGGATAGTTATAGCATATCTTGCTGATCTCCTTAAACAGTACAGCTCATTGTGAGCACTTCACTCAGCTGGGGCAGGAATACTGCTGGTGTCAGCTCAGTCCATGAAAAAAAAAACTATTTTTTTTTACATTATATAACATTAGAAACATGCTATAACTTTATAGATGATATTTTATTTATTAAATTAAAATCATAATTGTTTACTCTGCCATATTTGCCATATTACTAGTTTCTTTTCATTTATGTAGTCATAGAGTAGTAATTTATGTGATTTATATTCATTTCATTAATGGCCATAGATAATTTCATTATTGAGCTTAATCATAAATGTGTTTAGTCTTCTAATCTTGCTTAAGCACTTTTGCAGTTTCGTACTCAAATTTTAAAATGACCTATATAATTAAAGATGATGACGATGATGATGATGATGATGATTATTAGTATTATGCTTGTGTCCAGTAGCCTTGTGGCTCTCACCGTGTAAAAAATGATTCAACTGGATTTACAAAAATATGTAAACAACTAAAAAAGGGCTGAAGATGCACTGCGCACTGTGTTCTTTTTGCTAAAATGTATTTAAAATGTTTTACCTTTTCTAAATGCATTTCCACCTATTTTCATTACCAGTAATGTAGCACAAATCAGTGGAATCCCCCCTACAGGCCTATATGAGCGCAAACACACGTACACGCACACACATGCACACACACTAAACATGCTCCAGGCATGAATTTAATACTACAGCTTGAGTCACAGTGCAGCAAAGAGCAATTTAACCCCTTAAGTTGCTTTTTATTCAGTGACTGCTATGAAATATTTAGTACTACAGTGAAACTAACTCCAAAATGATGTGAGTTATTACTGTGAACAATGTATGTCTGCACAGTACTGGAAGTTTTCTTGGGTTAAAAATAAATGGGAACATGTGCTTATACCAGCTGAGAAAAAACTCAAAACTCAAAACTCAAAAAAAAAACCCTAAAGCTCAAAACACAAACTCACAGTGAGGGCACGTGCAACCTTTTCCTCACATGAGCAGACATTCCAACATAAACATTAAACACACTGTGGCACTTAGATAACAACTTCTTACATTTTATTAAGATATCTCAAAAAAGCAGTAGAAATTAAAAAAAAAAAACGAATCTAATAACCCTGAATGATTTAGATTTAAGGCATAGACATAAGGGTGATCCTTATGTGTTTTCAAACAAAATTTCAAATCATTTTATAAAAACATCATTTGATATGTATTAATATAAATATGGATACCTTAGTAAAATATAAAAGGAATATTTTTAACAGGATTGCTTTACCTTGTTGTAGTAATGCAGCCACACTGTGTGCCACTGACCATCGCTCACTCCAGCAGGTACGAACGGCGCCACCGTGGTCTTACTCTCTCCTGCAGGCAGGAAGCAGGACAGACAATACAGCTTAGAAAGCGGAACACACACAAGTCTGAACCCTTACAAGTGTGTGTACAACTGTGTGTATTTAAACATGAAACTATTATCCTTGGATTAAACCCAACACCAATATCAATAAATTAATTGATGCATATTATATCACACCACTTAAATGACAGTTGTTGCTGTAAATATATTACTCACTGGAAAGTCTGTTAAGCTGCTGAAGATATCTTGCTAGCCTAGCCAACAAAAAAAGTCCACCAGCACTCAGGGCTTAGTGATATTGATGGAGCTCTTCCAGTTCAGTGGAGGCAATAAATGAATCATTATAGAGGACATAATGAAAATCCTGGACCTCCCATGAGAAAAAATTAACTAATGTTCCCATGTCCCATCCAGACACTGTAAAGTCTGTTGGGAATTGTTTATTAATCTTTCCTTTTTCATTATGTTGAGCAATGGTTGTAGAGAAGGGACTTGACCTCTGACCCATGCTAGGTTTATCATTTACCAAAATTAAATTGTTATTGAAATTCCTTCATTCCTAGACTGTGAGATGTTGTTTGAGGAAATGCCTTTCAAAGCCTTTGCTGTCCACTACTGTCCACAGCTGACCCTTAACTCTCTGACATACATGGAATTCACCTTCTTACACTCAAGGACAGTAGGGCGACACATTCCACTGATCTTTATCCTTTGGAAACAAGTCCAAATGTTAAAGAGACAGGACGAGGATCTGGAGGCATGTTAACTATGTGCCACCCAGGAGGGCTGGAGTGAATGAGTTAGAAAAACAAAGGGACAGGTAGATAGAGGATGTGTGTTTCTGTGCTCTTTGGCCAGCTGCTTCCTTTGGCAGAAAGCCTACACACACACACTTATGTGAGGAAAAAAAAAACAAGAGAAAGTACTTCTCTCTCACACTCGGGACAGTTATGTGTAATAGTTTTTGGATTCAATCAAATTAATTTATCCATTAGAACATACTTACGAATCAGCTCACTTAATGCAGTACAATTAATTAGTGTAATTATATTTTGTTATTTTATAATCTATATCTTTAAAAAGAATGTATTTCCTTATGATTCCCTATTATACACACACCCCATTATAAGGATGGCAACTTCAAACTGAAATGCTGTAACAGCTAAATATTCGACTGGCTACCCCTCTGCTCTTTTTCTCTCTCTCCTCCTCCAATCATGTTCCTTTGTTCTCTAAGAAACGTAAAAACTTTCGCATGGTTATTTGTTGTATATTGTATTTTAAATAATACTCTGTTTATATTTACTATTATTTCTATTACTGTGAACTCAAACGGTGACAGCAATGTACATGATATTACTATGCATTATTAGCATGTTTCTCAGTTACTTCATATGAATAGTACCTTTTTATGTATTCCTTAAGTTTCACTTTCCTATAAATAAACCTGACCCTTAGCCAACACCTCAAGTGAATTGGATTCTGCAGAAGTTTAGCTGCCTGTCAACAAATGCATGTTTACGTTAACATATACAAAAAAAAACAGAACAACTGGCTTTTTATTCTCATGCTACCGTTAGATCATACATCTCTAACTATTGGACAGTTCCTGGATTAGTTTGCACCACAGCAATACATAAACATATACACACACTCACATACACACATGCATAAACTCACCAGCAGAGAAAGTGAGTTGGATTTGCTCGTTTACAATCTCCACAGCAATAAAGTCATGCTTTTCATTAAACCTTCCATTATAGAGTAACAGTGCATTTCTCTCTCTAGTGGCAAACCTGTGGAACAAAAATGTAAATGTTCAAAGTATGGCCAATATGATTAAGATATACATAGCAGATACAGAACATGTTTCATACTAGACTGTCAGGGTAACAATCTGTGAATATATTTTCACTGATACGATAAAAGATCAGGATCAGTTTTATGAACACTACAAACAGGATCATGCATTATTCAAGGATAGAAAATGGGGACAGGGAAAGAGAGAGTGAAGATGGAAAAGGAAGTAAGAGAAAGATAAAACGCGTGAACAAAGCGTGCGCTAATTGTGTTAGTGACGAGGTAACTGATGCAGAAGTCACTGGGGAAAGCTGACCTGCAGGTGTTTGCCAACTTGTGGCAGTTTTGCAGGTCACATGGGAGGTGGATAGAGAGAGGTGTCAGATAGCACCTGGCACAAGGGCACACTCACAGGAAGCAGGAACAAAGATACGCACCACACACTACATCCTGTTTGCACATTTGCCGTGGAGATCTGATTGGCGTGAGTTTTAATGTGAAATTAGATCTGAGGAACCCTTCAAAGCTCATTTTGCTGCAGCAGCAATCCAGCATGGGAACCATAACCACTACTTGATGCTTTTTAATTCACTCCACACATGATTCATAAATGTCACACAGGGGAAATTCTGTGCTTTGAATAGTTAAATATAACATGCAAATATGTGTATTGACTGTCAGAATATTATAAAGATGTGTTACTACTGTGTAACGTTTATTAGCCCATCCAGATTCCTACACCCATGCGTTAAAGTGACTTCATTTCATAAAGTGGCGTGAATGGGTTCTTTTTTTTTACTTTTGTTGAACCCTGAATAGCACCACAATTGGTTGTAAAAATGTATGTTATGTTTCTTTCTAGCCCAGACTGTAGATTCAGTGATTATATTTACATAAGCTTGTGATTGAAAAGGTGCATGTGAAATATAATGCCAGGTATAATAAACACAAATGATGTGGATTACATTCTTGATAATTCATTTTTCAAAACGCCTTTAAAGGAGAAATTAAGCAGCTGGCTAACAACAAGCGCAGCTTCTCAGTTTACCCTGCTTGCTATTCGGAAAAGACACGGCATGATTACAGACTTGAAACACTTTACCTAAAATAAACAGGAAGCACAAATATCTCTTTCAGTGAGTGTGTGTTCCTATGTGTATGCATAATAGTTTTGCCCTCATGCTATAAGACCCAGCCACAATGGTTTCATGACACCAGGATATTTTTATGGTTTGAAACAAAAATAGGTGTTACAAAAGTGTATCAGGTAGCAGTAGGAGGGGAGGACAATGGACCAGTAGTACATTTTTACTACTGCACCTATAAATTTAATGTACGCCTTTTACGGTTTTCATTTGACTCACTCTCGTAGTAATGACAAGTAACTGATAGGTAATAGAATTTTTAGCAATCCTGTTCTATGTCACAACTAGCCATCGCTGAACAGGACCAGCTTGTTAAATTATTTGCCACAAAAAATGACATGAGAATATGGATGGACAGCTGGCTACCCAATGCAGCAGATAGGCAGAGGTACTCACATGAAGGATAGTGTGAAGTGAAACCTCTGCCTCAGGCCCCTGAAGGTGACGAATGCGTTCCCAGGAAAGCTGCGTGTGCTCATCTGACAGTAGGGCTTCTCAAATTCTCCTTCAGGACACTGGCACATAAACCCCCCAACCAGCAGGTCCACACAGCGACCTCCATTCTTACACACACCCGATACACAGCGGCCTGATCGAGAGCTCACCTCGCAGTTCTCACCTGGAATGGAGATACAGCATGAAGTGTGATGATACAACTTGACTTCTGAGTTGAGGCCAAAAAGATACACGCAACAGAGTATCACATTTCCACATAAATAATGACGAGCTTGGCAGACACTTGTAACGGATGTAATAAATCAGCCTGTAATACATCTTTATATCGGCATCTGTTTGTTCATACAGGCCCCCACAAATTAAAGAATTAAAAGCAAATAGTCCTGTGACACAGCTCTAAATAAAATTGAAAAATCTCTTTCACAGGCTTTACACATGAGTTCACCCTGAACCCACACCATGTTTTTCTTCCCTCCCTCTGTCCACACAACACACTCAACACTGCGTCCAGTGACCCAGGCTAACCTCTGTTCTTAATCAAACACAACCAGCCTGTAGCCCAATGGCAGAGTGATAATAGGAGAAGCTTGGTGGTCTGGAGGACACCTGTCAGGCTACAACACCATCATTCTGGAAGCTGATGTCTCTGAAGAAGTGATGACAGCTCGCTAATGGAGGAAGATGACATCATTTGCAGTTTTTGTTCACTTACGAATGAATGAGTTTCTTTGGGAATTCTTTTGGGTTTTGTTATTTGCTATATGAATGCTGTGTATGGCACTGAGATAATGATATGTCAAAGAAAATCCAGGTGCACAATGAGAAATCTTTCATGGTTCGATGTAGCTCCACTAGAGATGGATTTACATTCCATGCACTAACTCCATTCTATTTATTTTACTATAGTTAGTAAATAATTTATAGTAGATATTCAATAGATTTTTTTTGCCATTTTCTCTCCGATTTGGTCACCTGCCCACTAGGGATGGTGAAGACTAACTGCCTCCGAGACATGTGAAGTGAGCTGCTACATCATTTTGAACTGCTGCTAATGCTGCGGCAGTGTGACACACTCGAAGAAAAGAGCTATCTACCCTCTTCCACATATATGAGCTCACAGATGATAACAATTGTTTAGTGTCACTCTGATCAACAGGAGAGAGTATGCCATTCTTCACACTGAGAGAGCACAACTTTGTTCTCTTGGCTTCCAGCCACAGCCTCATCAGGATTTGAATCAATAAAGTATTTTGAGGTAAATAATGGAATAATAAGATGAGGCTTTAAGGATCTTATTGCGAAGCCTTAAGCTCCACTGAATCTCTTATCTGAGTCTTACTGGTCATGCACATAAGTGTGTGTAATTATCAATAAAACTTTAACAATTCGGTATCTGTACATAGTTATTAGATGCCATAGCTGTAGCTAATAGGCATATCTATCTTAAACCTCAGTAAACTGCATCAATATGTTAGCAGATGAATGAGTTCAGGGACAACATCTAATGGAATTGAGGGATCTATTACAGTGTGTTCCTCCTTTGATCAGGCCCAGCTCAGTACACTCGCTATTGTGCACCTGCCACCTTACGTTGACAAGATTTGGGCCCAGAGCAAATATGTGTTAGGATGCACAAGGCAAGTTCCAGGGATGTAATGACCCAAATGCCTGCTAGATAATCCCTCATTTGAGAGGAATTACAAGGATATATTACACGGTAATGAGAGAAACGCACTGCAGGAACTACAGAAGCCACTGTCAACACTTCAGAATATGACCACAGGCTATAAGAGGAACACGGCCTCGCTGTTCTTTAGCATGGACAAGAAATCCGAATCCACGGAGCAAATAGTTGTCAAAGTGGGTGAAAGATCCAGAGAGGAATCTCCACTACTCATGTTAAAGGTATGCCAAAGAATTCTCCATTATATAAACATTTCATCTCGAAGGAGAGGTCCTGGCGGGTTATGTTTCTACATTATCAGACTTAATGAGGCTCTGACAGTGAGAGGAACTCAGAAGGTGACAATTTGTTGAAAAATCAGCTGCACTCACTGTTAACAAATAACAATCCTCTAATCCATCGTTGCTACAAGTTAAACTGGTTTAGCCAAGCAATATACAGAACCTAGAATGAGTGAAAACACAAAACTGCTCAGTGTCCTAAAAGCATCGTGGTGCAAAAAGGTCATTGTTAAATAGTGAAACAAGCATCACAGTCAACTCTCTCTCTCTCTCTCTCTCCGTCAGTTAAAACAATTGTGACTCTATGACACTTTTCGGAAACTGGTCCCAGATCAGAACTTCAGGAAGCAAAATAGGAAAGAGGAAGTGATAAAAAAAAAAGCACTCACCTGTAAAATCCTCAAGGCACTCGCAGGTGTATCCCCCTTCGCGGCTATGGCACCTCCCGTTGTTTTTGCACGGTGCAGAGTAGCACAGGTCTATCTCTGTCTCGCAGTAATCTCCAGTAAAACCATCTGGACAGCGGCAGCGCAGGCCGTTTACAGGGTGGATGGGCCTGAAGAGTACCGTGCTGGAAGCCACAAAGGGAGCTGAACTGTCAAACTTCAGCACTGACACACACTTCATGTAATTCTGACAGGGCTCACGCAGGCAGATGTTGTCATCGAAGGGGAGGACGTGTTGTGAAGAAATGAGCGTCAGCAGCGTGCGGTTCAAGTACAGCTGCTCCTGGAGCTCCTCAGTGGGGTAGAAGCGACCAGGAGTGCCACCTGGCAGCAGGGCTGAGAAGGTAACATTGAGGACCCTCGTGTCCACATCCGTGTCATTCTGTACGTTGAAGATGAACACGCCATTGCGGCTGGTGGACAGTACAGCAGCTACGCTCTCTGCGAATAGGCTGAGCAGCGATGAGAGGAAGCGCTCCTGGGACATGTTCTCCAGTCGCACGGTGATACTATTCGTCAACATGTCATCTGTGATGATGGCAACGCGGAGAGTGCAAAGAGCAGAGACATGGTGGAGACCATCTGAGAACAAAGAAAGAACCACACAATTCTGAGACTTATACAATTCTGAAAATATATGAAATGACTGCGTACTACGGAGAATCATAAAATAACCACATCATAATATAAATAATACAAAATAATGACTGCTAAAAACACATATAAGATACCGCATCCAAATATTTTGACATTATATTTGTGTCTAATTCATTAGTGGTCATTAGTTTTAGCCTATGCTTTTCAATTTCTTTCTGCAACACAGCACAAAAATAAGCACACTGCTGACTAAATTGTATGACTACTTATTTTGGGTCTAGGTTAAATTTGTTCATACAGTGCTAAATTCAATCTTTTAAGGTAGCGACTTTATCACACTAAATATGAGCTCAATTTGTTTAGTGGCTTTGGACCAATCATGTTGGTTCAAAGCCATTGAATGAAATGGCACTCATGTGGACCTGTGACAACTGCAAACTAATTTACAAACAGTTTCCTAACTAGACATCTAGCTATTTGAAATGAAATGAGGATGCTTGTGTTTCCAAATTGCAAGAATGTTATTTTTAATAACTATAAAGGAAGAGATATACCTAGGCTGTTTTAGTAATTTTAATATTTACTATCTACAATTTACTATCCTGCACTGAAAATTTTAAAATGTAAAAAGAAAAAAGGCTTAAATTGACTTGTTCAGGAGGGCTTGAAATCCATGCTGATGTGTATTACTTTTAGTGAATTCCATATACAGAGAAAGGAAAACTACTATTAAGGCTAATATTAGAGATTTATAATGAAATAGCAGGCATTATTGTTGAGGTTAAAAGCTTGTTAAAAAAAGGCTAATCAAATCCTGTAAGTAATTTAAGTAACCTGTAAGTAAACCCTGTAAGTAATTTACCTAATATCTATCAGATTTTCTTTTTAAAAAATCAGAATATAAGTATAAATCATAGCATAAAATATGACTAAACACATATGAAGTTTATGGCAGTATATTAAGATGTATCAAATCTGCTGTTTTAAAACCCATTTGATGCTCTTAATCGAAAATGAAACAGAAAACAGCAACAGTAAATGCTCAGAAGCACTTCAGCATGTCCATTAAGCCATGAGAGTGTAAGAGCCCTGTGTTACATCTACTAACAGCACCACAACACTTGTGCTCTATTGTGTGTCTGTTGTTAAGGCTTTGTTCGGATCCAGTGTATTGTTTCATCCCTCCAGTTTGTCCCTGTGTAAAGGGCTCCTCTACTCATTTGAATGGAGTGAGTTATAATTGCGAGACAATGAGGAGACATTTCCACTCTATCACACTGTCCTCTCCCATACTGTCAGTTCAGACAGCTGTACAGGCAGAGACAAAACATATTTTCACCCTCAGCTCACACAGACAGACACATGGGGCGGGCGATAAACTGGTGAATCAGGTAGCATTGCAGAGTTCCTGATTCAGTCCTGCTTGGTTTACTGTCTTTGTGGAGTTTTGCATGTTTTCCATGCATGTCCATGTGGGTTCCTCTGTTCTGTTTTTCCCAAAAACAAGGCGGAAGGTGAACTGGCTACATTAAATTACTCCTAGATGTGAAAATTCTAGTATTTTCTACAGCACCAATTAACTGAGATGATTTTGTCATTAGAAAAACACTTTAAATGGCCTAAATCACAATCAGCTAAATAGCCCCATCAGAAAAAGGAGATCTCTGTTACAGAGCACTAAAGTAAGTGCTAATTCGTTTGCACTGTGTTTGTAATGTGTTTGTTTTTTAATGGCATGTGCATTAAAGTCCATTCTTCTATCATTCTGTACTGCACTGTGTAAAGTGGGTTTCTCTCTCTCTCACTTCCATTGCCTCCATCCACTTGCCAATAACATGAAAATGAATGGTACACAAGCAGATTTTATTGACATGGACAGAGTTATCCTAGGGTCAGATATCAGCTAATTGCACAGAGAAAAGCCAAATGATCCAATACAATACACAAGCACACAAAATGTATAATTACATTTCGATGATAGGATGCTCACAAATAAATGATCTCTTCTTGTATGGGGATGTACAGTTTTATGAGGACATGACATTTCTTATAGAGACGTTCCAGGATAAGTACTATGCTGACGATCTCTGTAAATTCCTCTCCCATTCTTTCCAGGAGGCAGTAAAGCAAAGACCACGTACACATATTAACCACAAGTGTGGTCTTGACACTCCTATAGTTCCGAAGCTGTTCTGTCTGATGCTGAGAATATCATTAATTTGTCGGGCACTATTGTCAAACCAACTACAAACATACAGCTCTAAAACACACTACTGCTGTAAGATACAACTCATATAATTCCCAAAGCATCATGCTAGAGGTAATGAGAAATCCCAGTATATAACCAGTGTCCAAAAGGAATGTTGTCATGTTATGTAAGAGGCTACTCTTTAGCCCAGGGTTGCACCTCTTAGCTCAGGGTTTTAGCAGAATTCACAATTTTGTCTCTTTATCACATTTACATCCATCAGTGTACCCATCAATACCCATCATTCATTATGCAGTAGATTATGTAGTCATTGGGGAATCAATCATCAGTGATACTGCATATGCAAGAAGAACTGCGAGCCAGTACAAAAAAATAACAGTTTGGAAAACAACGACATATTTTTATATACCAAAATTCAAGAACAAATCAGAAAACATAAAGCAGACACCTGAGACAAGTACTTTGCCCTCTTGAGTTTCAGAAACATGTCCCTTTACGTAACCCAGTCTCCAGCATGCGTGTATGATGATTCCGAGCTTTTGTTATCTGCCTGTTTTTATGTTTTGACCATAGCCTTCTTCATGTTACTGATTTAGTCCTGTCTACTTTATGCCTGTTTGCATTCACCTGACAGTTAGCCTGCATCATGTTTCTGAGTACTGCCCAGCCATTTGGTTTGTCTGCAACTTCGAGTTTAGTAAAATCAGAAACCTGCACTTGTGTCCATCTGTCCACTTCATGCTAAAAGAGTCAAACTGAGGGAAGGTAGTTACAGTGTGCAACATACCCAGGTGTGGTGAATATGAAGAGGTAAAAGATTTTGTATTTCACACTTTCAAAAAATGCAGACGTAAAAAGTGTTTAGGGACTACAGAAAATGAGGTAAGCAATGTACAAAAGACTATGATTTGGGGAAAAAAAAGCATGATTGATATATCTAGCACAAAATAAAACTTCCATCTCTAACAAAAAATAAACCCTACAGACAAGTTCATTGTCCTTTCAGTCTCAGAAGAAAAGAGATAATGTAACATTACTGTATCTAGCTAGCTAATGTTATCATTTCTTAAATGTGTTCTAAAACAAATAAGATTCCCTCCTACAGTTACGTGGCTCGGTTTACCTTTGGAAAACCTGTTTATTACTATGTGATTACCTGTCAGATTTTAAAATTAATTAAATTTGCTTTTGTCTTCTTGCCATATTTTTCTCTTCTCCATGTGCCTCTGTCATGTATCACTATAGTAAATCAAATGAACTCAAGTCTTTCACTAGAGTAGTTAATGCTCTCCACTGTGTATCTCATCTGGAAAGAAATGTTCACAAAATTGTAACCTACATAAGATATCCAGCTTTCTTGCAGTAGCTTTCTGTACAGTTAATATCTGGCTTATTTCTGCATTACATTCCTCAGTTGGTGAGAAAGCAAGAAAAAATATCTGCCTTAAAAATCCTTATCAAGATTGTCCATTTAAGTTAGCTCAAGTTAAACTGGTATGTGGTTATGAAATGCATATTCTTCAGAATTACAAACACGATGAAATGAAATTATACACCATTGATTAGACAAACCATCCCCTAAGAGCATTACAAACTTTGAAACACACCCACACTACACACTATAATGCACACAGAACAAGATAAGTGTGACACACACCTTCTGCATCCCCAATGAATGTTAATCAAGCCTCATTCCTAAGAACTATGAGGTGAAAAGGAAAAAGGCAAGAATCAAAACTATATCCTGAAATGCCTGACTCACTCCTATCCATGTCCCATAACACCATTTAAACAATATGAAACATAGAAATGAATTACAGGCTTCCTTTTTGGCATTTCGCCTGATGAATGTTGACTCTGTAAGCAAAGATCTACCTTTTCTTGTATGAGTGACAATGGCACCCCCTCAAACCACCCCCCAACCCCCACCCCAACACACACACACACACACACACACACACACGCTAATATGAATTGTTGTAAGCCATTTTGAAAGAGTTAAATTTCATTTCTAAGTGCCAAAAATCTACAGGGAAAGAACTCTTATTCCAGGTCCTGGTGGGCAGTTAACTGAAAAGCCAAGATCACGGCTGCCATTCAAAAACACAAGTCAGCTAATGCCAACACATACCCTTCTTTCAGGGCATGATCATCACCGTAGCCTGACCTAAATATGTTTGGTGCTGTGCCAACTGGCTTTCATAATACAATGAGCACAGCTAAGAGTGGGGCCAAAGAGTGCACACTGCAGTGCGGGTGGGCTAGAAAAGCTGTCAAAACTTAACACCAAATTTTAAACAAGCAATCAAAACTTGGGACAGATCGGAAACTTGGAAGAGTAGCCAAGACAAAACGCCAGATAAGCTTTGATAAAAGTTGGCAAATTCTTAGTACAGCAGATTTTTGCAATAGAATAATCCCATAAAATTATTACGAGTAATTTTGTCCAAATATTTTTGCCTCATTTTGCTATTCTCATCAAGACTGTGCCATCTCAGACATTTGCTTTGTTTCATTATGTACTGAAAGCCTGTCAGTTCTGTTATTCTCCACATATAGGCTTCATTCATTTTTCAAACATATTAAAACCCCACGCTTCTCCTCAGCATGGCTTCTGTGGAATGCAGTAAAGGTGCACTCAGAAAAACTTAATGAACAAAAGTGCTTTCCACAGAGTGCACACTCTAAGTGCTTTGTAATGGAGGCTGCGCCTCTCCAGACTGCCCTTGTGAATCTGTTATGGATCTTGTTAACGTCAGCAGTGGCAGGCCTGCCTCTTGCACAGCATGCAAGATGAGCAGCGGCATGCCGCAAATGTCTGCCGTTACAGCGATAAGTAGCGCTGTTTATGGGAATTTCTGAGTTTATAGGGACTGCTGTAAATCCAATGTTCAAAGATGGGATCATGAGTTGGAGTTAATAGGTGTGAAATATGATCAGATGCATTAGTGTTTATGAGCAGTGACAAAAAGGAAAAGGTGTCTAGTGGACCTCCTGAGTCCAGGTTTGTTACATCACTGCCTAAGGACTGTGTGGAAAAAAATGTCTAAACAGGCATACGTTGCCAGATGCAGCTCAATACTCAAATAGGATTCTGGTCATCCTTCCCAAAAGAGTGTTTCTGTTTTACTTAAGCATGAATTGGAGATACTAATGGTACAAAGTGCTAAAAGCCTGGCTCAGCATGGGCGTAAGGTAGAGGCCCCACCCTAACTAAGTTTCCTTTCAGGTCCACAATTCTCAAATGATGTCTTTCAATGATCCAGTGATTCTGGTTGCAATGCAGAACATAATTCCAGGAGGATGCATCTCAGGAATTGAAAACAACTCAGAAGCCAAATCATTATCATGAGCCAAAAAAAACACTGCAGTACATAAGGACTCCTCCTTAGCCTCAGGAGTGCAATGCTTTTCTAAAAGCATCATTGTGTTGTTATGCAACACTAAAACCACTTTATATAACCTTAAGCACAATCATGACTTAACTACAAAAAAACTTCACGTGCAATAATAAACAAGGAATTAAATAAACCCCTTGACTTTACTGCTGTGGTCACTAAATCATATACACCAGTCCAGGTGTGCATACACACAGTCAAGAGCATAAGTACTTTTTTTTTTTTTTTTTTTTTTTTAATTATGATATGTGCATTGGAAATAACATGCACATTTTTCAAAGCATGTTTTGCAGTGTATAAACATCAGGCCCAAAAATGCACCAGTTGCTTCCTTCTGTTTAATGGTCTAGTGGTGGAATGTAGAGTTTAGGCTTTAATAACAGAAAATATATAACCTGTTTGCCTTTGTACTGGTGCGGTCCTTAGAGAAATCCCCCAAAGTCCCTTTCTGGACTCTGTCAAATATTACATGGTATCCATTGGCAACCATTTGTATTTCATGTGAAAATGAAGCATAGCCATTGAACACAAGGGCAACTAAGCTGCATTAAAGAGTAGATCAGACAGAACAATGGCAATCCACCACTGCAGTCAGGGCTATACTCTGTCATTTGGATCAAATGTAGACTGGTGTTGCACACAAAATAAAATGTTGTGGAAGTCTCTTTTTTAGTCAGTGTGTATGAATGCATGCCATGGCCAAATGTGCACATGTGAGGATAAAGGCTATCTGGTATTGGGAGGATGAGCTCCTGATAATAGTCTAATCTCTGAGACAGCAAGTGAGATAGAAACACTCGCCTCATTCAACAAACTCCCTTTCTTGAAGTTCTCAACACACAAACAGCTTTGTCTTCAGAGACGGAAATCTGCATGGGGACAATGGCTCCCCCCTCCTTGTGTAAGAAACCCCCTCTTGCTCCTATCACAACCCCCTCCTTCTCATCCTTCTTCACAAAAGGGGCCCATGCTCAAGACCCCCAGAATGCCTGAGAGCCTCACAAAGCTCCCGGTCTCCATGCCAACAACAAAAGAGAGCCAAAACTTCTCAGATTCTCCTTCTTGGACCTTTCTCTGAAGATGGCGGAACAGCCATGGAGGATGCTCTGGTTCTTTAGGAGTCAGACAGAGGATCAGCTTGTTTAACTGAGGCCCTAATGGTGTGCAATTAGAGGTTAATGGAATATATAAACTGGTTTGATGTTAACAGCAAGAGATGGTTTCATTCTTAATTGTTTAGCAAAATATTCAGGGGTTCCTCACATGATCTGTTTAGAATTTCCAAACAACTGCCAACAAGAGATAACAATCCATGGCCAGATGATTCAGTCAATTAGATCATCAGGAAATAACACATAGGAAATTAGAAATAAGAATGTAATTAGAATTAAAAAAATGATGCATTACATCAGCAACAAATTAAGCAGTTAAAAACTTGTCTCAATTTAGAGACAGAGCAGATGACTGAAATATTTCCCTCTAGATAAGGATCAAAAGACTTAAGAGTACAAGATTCAAACCATATCCAACAGGTCAAAACTTTAGCTTAAATACAAACTTTAGCTAAATTCCAAAAATCCAGAAGCATTCAGATTTATGAAGTCATCCCTCCTCGCTGGCATGCCTGGTATGTGGCCCTGAGCAGAAGCGAAAGTAGAATAATGGAAAGTAACCAAGTAGCCTCTCTAAGACAGCAATAAATAGATTAAATAAAGGAACATTTGTGTGTTTGTGCAAAATCATTCATTCATTCATCTTCAGTAACCACTTTATCCTGGCCAGGGCTGAGTTTGTCCCAGAAACACTGAGTGTTAAACAGGAATACACCTGAATGGGATGCCAGTCCAGTGGAGGGCACCATGCACACACACATTCACACATAGTGCCAATTTAGAGTCAGCAATTCACCAACATGCATGTTTTTGGAGAGTGGGAGGAAACCCGAAAACCCAGAGGAAATCCACAAGAGCAAAGCAAATCAGTAACATTCCTAGTGTTAAGGGCACCCTTGGAATTCCTATGGCTCATTGCACACTTTTGAGGGTATCATCAGTATGAGAAGGCCACCACAATACAAAGCAGCATTAAAGACAAGGCTGTGGGAAGTGAAGCACACACCAGGTGAGAGATCAGAGCAAAAACCCACTCTTCTCCTTCTCCTCTGTGTGCTCTTTGTCCACATGGGAGCACTCCTCACAATTCTCCCTAAAGTAGACATGGAGAAATGAAAACCCAGAAGACATCCTATTCCTCAGATTTTTTTTACCAGCAGCACTTCCTAATCTCACAATAAGCTGCACTGCTTTGACACTTGTTTAACACACCATCAGCTCATCATCCATTCATGAGGAATTAACTATGTTAGAGAGGAGAAAAAGTAAATCATTGATAGTACCCAGTGGATACTGTGGAAATTATTTCAGTCCATATTTTTAAATTACGTGTTTACAAATTAGTACCTGAAATAAAAAAAAAAGTTATTATGAAATTTATTAATGAAATTTATTTTCTCGTGGCAGCAACCTTAACTTGATGTGGGTTAATGTGTTACTTTGAACATAAAGACTAGAATCAACACTGAGAGCTGACTCCATGTGCTTGTGTTCTCTTTCTCCAGAACAAGCGTCTATACCAGGAAACGTTTATGCCTATTTGTGCTAAGCTCTGTCACATACCCTGGATAAATTCCTCAGATCAAATTAAGGCCACATCCAACACACATTTGCCTGGAACCACAGACACTTGCTTCAACAAACCTTATGGCTCTAATAGAAACTACAGAGCAAAAAAGCACGCAACCCACCAGACCAAAGTACTGAATACTTTGAATAATGAGTCTAATATTTGAATAATTCATAAATCTGGGCTGTGAAGGTCTGAGAAATATTTACAGCTAAAAGAGTCTGTGATTGTATATGTGATTGTCACAAAACAATCAGCAAATTACCCTATAAAAATAATTTGCTGCATAGATGCTAAATATCAAAACAAAAGTTCAGCTCAGAACTCCCAGAGAGTCAGGTCAGCCAGCCTTAAGGTTTCTTCAAGAAAGTGTGAAAGTGGGTCTGATTCTGTATCATGCTGTTAAAAGCATCTATCATTGATATGTTAAAACAGTTTTTGTTTAAAAATCCTGATTAATGTTTTGAAAATTGTAAATGTAAACGTAATTACTAGAAACACAGTTGTGTCGATTTACAATGGCATTGATGGCAATATTAGTATTAAAGTTTAATCTTTGGAACCTGTTTGTGGATAATGTAGGAAACCATTAACCAAAGTGAAAACAGACCAACATGTCAATGGAATAAGTTTCAACTGCAAAACTAAATTCTGACTTTCATTACTAAATAAATCTTGGACACCACTGAAGATCACATGTGAATTATAAAGATTAATATACAAGTCGTTCAGGATGGATTTTTCTTTTAAGGAGGGCAGTTAGCACAGTGTGAAATGGATAAAGTTTAATACACAAATCAGATTTCACATAATCTGGCTAATGACAGCATTTTCGTCATACAGACATTTGCAAAACTATAAATATGAAGTACTTATACTGTATATCTGTATGTGTTTTAGCTGTTGTTCTTAACAAATCAGTAGAGTATTTGACTTAATAAAATATAATTATTAATTGCTCACCTGTTGTCAGGTAATTTATGGAGTGATTAATACAAATGTGGCCCTTCTATGTACAATCAGAGGCATTGTATGATAAATATAGAAGGCATAAGAGTCTTACCTGACACAGTCACTCTCATAGTGGCCTCCAGGGGTCTGTTGTTGTCCAAGTCTTTGCTCAGCTTTAGCTCTCCTGTGTCCTGGTTTAGAATCAGCAAATTGAGCTCATTCCCCTCTACAAAAATGAAGAGGAGCTTATCAGACACGTCTGGGTCATGTGCAGGAACCTTCCCAATGACACCTGCAGGGAAGCTATTGGATTTATTAGTGATGTAGTTGTTAAATATGATCTCAAAATCCTGCAGAATGGGATAGTTGTCATTAACATCCACAAGGCAAATGTGTACAATGGCCCTGCTGACCAGTGGGGCTGATGTGGCCTGAACTACAATCAGGTACTCCATCTTGGTCTCATAGTCCAGATCAGTGAGAGCAATTAGATCCCCATTAAAGATGTCCAGCTGGAAGATTTCAGGAACATTACCCTCGACAATCTGATATAGGATTTGAGCATTTGTTCCCTCATCGGGATCTGTGGCGCTGACACGTGCCAGAGTGGAACCCACAGAGCTGTTCTCCTCCACATAGATATATAACTCATCCTTTTTAAACACAGGAGCATTGTCATTAATGTCTAGCACTGA
This sequence comes from Pangasianodon hypophthalmus, assembly GCF_027358585.1. Lineage (NCBI taxonomy): Eukaryota > Metazoa > Chordata > Actinopteri > Siluriformes > Pangasiidae > Pangasianodon > Pangasianodon hypophthalmus. The sequence goes on from NC_069716.1 coordinate 23,735,290, forward strand.
GACTTGGATATCCACTGCTGCTTTCAGAGGGGGGACTCCTTTGTCCACTGCAAAAGCCTTGAGGTTGTAGGTGGCTACATTTTCCCTGTCCAATTTCCTGGCTGTTCTGATTATCCCTGAGTACGGCTCAATAAAGAAATCACCATCACCATCATCCCCTCCCTGAAATGTATAGCTCACCCTGCCATTTGAGCCTGAATCTCTGTCTGATGCAGAGACTTGAAGTACACTTGTGTACACAGGTGCATCCTCAAACACAGTGCCTTGGTAGATAGCACTCAGAAACTGGGGTGCATTGTCATTGGCATCAAGCACTATGATCTCTACATAGGTGGTGTCAGACTTCTGGGGAATGCCATTGTCTCGAGCGATGATGGCCAGTGTGTACGAGGCTTGATCTTCATAGTCAATCTCGATTTGAGTTGTAATGGCACCAGTATCAGGGTCAATTTTAAACTGAGGCACGTTGTCCTCCATCACATAAGTAATGCGTGCATTCTCACCAGTGTCTTCATCTGTAGCACTGATGACCACAACAGTGGAACCCACAGGCCTATCCTCACTCAGTAACACTTGGTAGTTGGCACTCTGAAACACAGGCCGATGAGTGTTGGCATCGGTAACATTGATGAAAATCTGTGCCGTGTCAAAGCGTGTACCATCTGAAGCCATTACGATGAGAATATACTGCCGTTCCTGTTTGTAGTCCAGCGGCAAGGCTAAAGTAATAAGCCCACCACCGCTCTGACTGGTGATGGCAAACCTATTCCGCGTGTTCCCACTAGATATCTGGTAGGTTACCACACTGTTCACATCCCTGTCAATGGCTGTGACTGTGAGCACACTGGCCCCCACTGGAGCATCCTCATTAATCTTCAGATTATACAATTTCTGTGTGAAGGTAGGAACATTGTCATTCACGTCCAACACTGTTACACTCACACTGGCTGAGGATGACATCACAGGAACTCCATGATCCCTTGCCTCCACACCAAAAGTATAAAACTCGGTGGTCTCTCTGTCCAGCTCCATACTGACTGTAATCCACCCTGTACTGTTGTTGATGATAAAGGGAAAGCTAGGTGATGTGTCTGTGAGTAGGTACTCCAAATGAGCATTATTCCCCGAATCTGCATCGATAGCTTGAATGTGTATCACAGAGTAACCAATGGGAACGTTCTCCAGCACTGAAGCTTGAAAAGGTGTGCTGACAAACATCGGAGCATTATCATTCACATCCACGACCTGCACAACAACCATACCTGTGCTGTTAATGAGAGGTGGCCGACCACCATCCTGAGCTTTTATCCGCAAATTATACTCCCTTATCATCTCATAATCAAGAGAGTTAATGACATCAATGATACCTGTTGGGGAATGAATGTAGAACTGTCCCTTTACATTCCCACTGATTATGCTGTAATGCACTTTAGCATTATTTCCAGCATCTTTGTCTGTGGCCTTGACCCGAGCTACTTCGGAGTTGACAGCCACATTCTCGAGAACTTGGACAACATATCTTTTCTCACTGAACTGAGGGAAGTTATCGTTCTCATCCTCCACAGTGATATGTACAGTGGCCGTAGCACTGCGTGGCCCAGGATCTCTACCTTGGTCATTGGCCTCCACTATAAGCTGATAGTGTGAGCGGATCTCTCTGTCCGGACGAATCTTGGTTTTTACCAAACCATTCCTTGGATCAATTTCAAAGACCTTGTTCACATTAGCCTCATTCACAATCTTGTATATCATGTTGGCATTGGAGGGAGCATCTCCATCGGTGGCTCGGATCGTCATCACTTCAAAACCCACCTCTACATTTTCTCGGATGCTGACCCTATACTCAGTCTGCTCGAACACTGGCCTGTGGTCATTTGTGTCACTGACCGTGATTGTCAGATAAGCTGTTGCTGACCTCTTTGGGCTCCCCTTGTCGGTTGCCATGACTTTAAACACATGGGTGTCTTTAACTTCCCTGTCTAAAGACTGCAGAGTTGTAATGCCACCTGTCTCTGGATTGATCTGAAAGTAATCGTTAGATCTGCTGTCAAACAGAGCTTCCATGTCATATTCAAGTACTCCTGCATCTCCGTCATCAGAGTCAAAGGCTTTAAGCGTAATTACTCGGGTTCCAGGCGGCTCATTCTCAGGTATGGAAACCTGGTAATTGGGCAGCTGAAACTGCGGAGCTGAGTTGGTGTTTCGTTTTTTACGTCTAGCCCATGTGTCCTGCAACCAACGCTCGCCATTCTCAAACAAACCCAGAGCATAGGTGGTGTCAACAGGCGTGTTCAATAAAGTTCTGTACCCAGTGCTAATGTATTCTTTGTGGACCTTCCTGCCATCTCTTGAAAATGTTATTTTTTCAGCCCAGGCCCCTTTAGAGCCCCCTCCACCTTGGGGTCTTGGGTAGTCAGTTCCACTGTTTCCCACAGTGTGACGCCCCTGCATGCCAAACTGCAATGTTACTCCCAAAACTAACACACTTTCCCGTGAACTGGGCACGGTGCAGAGAAACCTGGCATCATGAGGCAGGCAGCGCTCAGTGGTAAAGTTTATATGCCCAGTGTTTGTGTTCTCTCTGTCTTTCTCCTCGCAAGAAGCTCGAAGCGTTTGCGAGTCTCGCGTAAACTTGGGTAAATGTTCATGCAGAATTGTGGGCAATGTGCCCGAGCTGAAGCACTCCCCATTTCCAGAATGTAGATAAATATATGCGTCCGGTTTACGCTTCGGACCTTTCCTTCTGTATTTAATAAAGCAGTTCTGACCGTGAACAAACGTGTTGAAATGAATCAACACAAAGTTTTCCGACGTCAGTGATGTGACCCTTAAGAACAGCGGGACTGCACGTCTCGCAAAGAGTGAACAGTGAAGTTTACGGGTGAGAGTCACAACTCCGTCCCCTCTCCCAACCTGCACACAGTGTCCGAGTGAGTGAGGCGTTAAACTCCTGTCTACTCTGTAAGTCCATCCCGGTCCGAGAGAGGCGTTTACCAGCGCGACTCCAGGCTGAAGGGACTCCGAAATGTGTAGCTCAAAGCATCCATACAACGGGACGCGAAGAAGTATCCCAAACCAAATCCATTTCATTAGTTCTTCCATGGCTCATAACTCCTCATCCGGAAAACTTAATCCGAACAAGTTAAGAGATTAATCCTCGAATGGTTAAATATTATAGATAAATAACTAGATGTACTCCAGAAGTCGCCGGCGGATCGCACCATGCTGCCGTTAGTGATGGATGACTCGCGAACGAATCGTTGCTTTCTTCTCAAACGACTCCTTTAAGTGAATCGGACGAATCGGTTCACAAGCACGAATCCAAGGCGTTTTTTTTTTTTTCTTTTCACTTTTGCCTTTTTAAATGTTTATTTTTCTCTATGTCGTCTAACCTTCAAATACAGTTTACATGGCATGCATATAGAGTGTGTGTGTGTGTGTGTGTGTGTGTGTGTGTGTGTGTGTGTGTGTGTGTGTGTGTGTGTGTGTGTGTGTGTGGCTTAGTGGTTAGAACTGTCACCTCGTACCTCCAGGGTTGGAGGTTTGAAACCTGCCTGTGTGTGTGGAGTTTGCATGTTCTCTCCATGCTTTGTGGGTTTCCTCTGGGTACTCTGGTTTCCTCCCCCAGTCCGAAGACATGTGTTGTAGGCTGACTGGCAGTTCTGAATTGTGTGTGTGTGTGAGTCCCCTGGAATAGGCTCCAAGCTCCCCACAACCCTGTGTAGGATAAGCAGTAAAGAGGATATATATATATATATATATATATATATATATATATATATATATATAGACACTATATGGCCAAAAGTTTGTGGACACCTGATGCATCGCTATGTGGTCCTTCCCCAAACTGATGCCACAAAGTTGGAAACACACAATAGTCTAGAATGTCTTTGTATGAGGTAGCATTAAGATTTCCCTTCACTGGAACTGTAGAGCCAAACCCAACCATGTTCCAGCATGACAATGCCCCTGTGTTCATAGTGAGATCCATGAAGATATACTGATATACTTTGCCAGGGCTGGAGTGGAAGAACTCGTGTGTCCTGCACAGAGTCTTTACCTCAACCCCAAGGGCACAAATCCCCACAGCCATGCTCCAAAATCTAGCAGAAAGCCTTCCCAGAAGAGTGGAGGTTATTATAAAAGCATAGGGGGAATAAATCTGGAATGGCATGTTCAAAAAGCACATATGGGTGTGATGGTCAGATGTCCACAAACGTTTATATATATATATTGCACTATTTGTAATTTATGTTTTTGGGTTATGTCCTGATTAAATCATGTCAGAGGTTGCTGGGAGGATTCGCAGAGTAAGAATTTCATTGTACTGTGTAGACTGTTTCCTGTACATATGACAATAAACTCTGGAATCTTGAATCTTAATAAGTAAACTAACCTTTGAACTGTAGGCTAAATGTGCTATAAACTACTAGATATAGAATAAATGGAAGTGACTTATTATAAATAAAACCAGGTATGTTCTATCCACAAAGTGTTTGTAGGAGGCTGAAAATGTGTAAGGGTAGATAGCCAACATTTCTGAATGAAGCTGTTCTGAAGGGGATGAATCAAATGCGCCAAAACGCGAACCGTTCATAAGAGTCGAATCAGTAAAGTGATTCATAATGAAGGTCGCTTGGAGATTGCATATATTCAAAATCCGACTTCCATGCTAACTCATAGTCATAAGAAACATGTTTTTTGGTCATATGTTTCTACATGAAATACTCCACTTTATTATTATGCAGTTCACATTTCCTACATTTCTATTACCAATTAATCCGTTCACAAAATCCCAAAAGAAAGATATAATAATAATTTCATGTCATTCATAGAAACGTAAAGGACACTATACACTGTGGATTATTGTTTTATGACCCTTTCGGGGTTCATCAGTAGACATTTATATTTTTGTAATTATTGAAATTGGGATTGGACCAATTCAAGTGACCAATCAATTAGGCTCAGTACTAAAGTAAATAAATAATAACTATATAACAACTTCAACAGTGGTTAATAGTGATTTCTACCACGGATCCTATGTTTCATGTACCCCCACTTTAAGAGACCACAGCTGTGCAGTGTTGCTCAGGACACACTATTATGATGTGAACAGCGCCCCCATGTGGACAAATCACATACACGCAGGTAATGAGCCTGCTAATGTGTAGGTCCCATGCTCTGTACAGCATGACCATCAACAGACTGGTATTCCTCCTACTAAAATACATTAATCTCATCACGAGGTCAGATATCTAATTTCTCATGATTTGCCTCAACAGAATGAACTAGAATGAACTTTTTAATATATAGTAAGGTGGCTCAGAGTGACCACAATTAGGTAGAATGTAATGTAACAACAAATATTATTTTGTTCCCAGAAACTGTTCATGCTTGAGAAGGTGCAAACATTATATTTTAAAGTATTTTTATTCTTTTTTTTGTACTTGTTTTTTAACATGTCGCAACTGGATTAACTAGCAAATAAAAACAATACAATGCAGGAGAAAAAGGAAGCATTTCATCTGTTTGCGTCATTTATTGCAGTCAATGGGTACAAGATTAAAGTGTTGTCATGTGTTATGAAAAGTGTTCAACAAAGATGTAAAAATGGCTTCTGACTGCACTGCTTCATTGCTTCTATTTTTTCAGCCACAACTACAAACTTGATTCCAGATCAGTTAAACCATTAAATACCTAACAAGAGTACAAAACATCACATGAATCATGTCATCATCACAGACTGTATGCACAGTTCAACCAGTTAACTTCAATTACTTCAATTCTTGATGATTTTGTTAATGTTCAAACTGTCTGATATAATGGATGTTGGCCAGGCGCTATTGGTAGTATGGTCTATATCGGGCCTGTTCTGGGTGGTGTGGTCCAGGCATCTGGCCCTGTGGAGGCCCCTGCATGCGAGGAGGGTGAGGGACACGTGGTGCAGGCCACAAGCCTGGGCTCAGGGCTCCCGGCTGGTTGAAGGGCGGACTCAGGGTGCCCTGGTCCTGGGGCAGAGAGTTAGGGTTAAAGTGATGAGGTGGTGGGGCACTAACAGGTGGGGCGCCATGCTGAGGGAGAGCAGCGGACAGTGGGTGGTTCAGGAACGGGGGCATCTGGTTTATGATATGTCCGGGTGGGGGGGTGATGGGAGGTGGTGCAGTGGACATTGGAGGCGCCTGGTTGTAGACCATGTGAGGAGCCCCTGCGGCCTGCATGGGGTGGCTGAGTGGGGGTGGTGGTGGAGGTGGAGGCCCATAATGTTGCTGCTGAGGTGGTGGCATGATATGGTGAGGGTGGGACACCACAGCCTGGCCTGGGTGGTGATGAGGGGGCAGACCTGGGGGAGTCTGCGGGAGGGGTTCACGTGGAGAGGGAATGGAGTTGCCCGAGTCATCCTGGATGGGCACAGTGATGAGGTTGCTGTGTTTGCGCGTGGTCACAGTGGCTATGCGGAATGTCTCCGGTGGCAGGGCTCGGGACGAGGGCCCTAGGTCAGAGGGAGAGGGCGATGCAGGGGGTGGCTGGCCATAGGGGTCGTGACCCTGCAGAGGCGGTGGGATCATGGGATGGGACTTGGGCAGGTGAGGGGGCGGGGGCAGGCGGAAACGGTCTGGTGGGTCTGATGTCAAGGTCGGAGTCGGAGCTGGGGTTGGGTGAGTAGGCTCGGCCCGTGAGGCTCCCGGTTTGCCTGCTCTCATGTGCCGGTGGTTGATATGGGCCTGTAGGTCCCGCTGAGAGAGGTAGGTGCGCTTGCAACCCTGCACAATGCTGCACATGTAGAGGGATCCGCGTTGGCACTGCTCGATGCGCTGGACTGGCTCAGTGCAGCTATACAGGGACAAACTGAACTTATAATTTAGTATAGGAAGTGGAAGCAGCACACAATCATGCAGTTCATAAAGCTTACACTTAACCTTACTCATATTTTGCAATATTTTAACACAAAGCTCCCTAATCAGCAATATAAAAGCATATAGGCATAAACCCAACAGGAGAAAATATATGATCATATTAGCAATGTTTGGCAAAGACATGAAGATCAATGAAAGAAACAATTATATAATTACATTTTAATTTATTATGACATTTTTAATCGTCTGCGATATTGATGAGATAAAAATGAATTAATCAGTCGGGTAGTAGTGTCACCACAAACAGTGAAGCTATTAGCTTCACTAGGAATGAGGTGCTAACTTTCTTATAGTGAGTGCATTTTCTCACATAGCTATGATTTATACATTTGAGGGAATATAGGCCTTATAATGCACAATGTAAAAGAAAATATTAATGTTAAAATACAAATGGGTTGAACAATCATCATAAATAATCTTGATTTAAATATTGAGGTAAATATCTGTGATTATTATTTCAGGCATCACCATGAAGCCCTAGACATAAGGACTCCTCCAACACACAAACTGTCAACAAGGCAGCAAGCTTGTTTAGAAAACTAAACAGTGGATTTAGCTTGGAATTTGTGAATAAACTTACCCTGGACAGGTCTTATCACTTTTCTTCTCATAGAGAACTGCACAGTCATAGCAGAACACGTGTTTACAGGGAATCTGTTTAAAGATTACAGAGAAAACACATTGCAAAAACATTTAAATGTCACGGTTGTAAGACCTGCATAATATCAGTTTGCAATCATACCCTATAAGTCAGTGCCGCCTCTGATTTGTGGTAATGGGGCTGGATTAACATTATTAAAAATACAAATAAAAAATGATTATTTGCTTATTTATTTGAGACAATTCTTTGATTGAGGTAATGCGGATCAGTGATATGATCAGGAATTGTATGGAAAATCATACATTTAATGAAGTTTAATGAAGCTGGAACATTGTGCCATTCATAAGAACAAATGCTAAATAAAGGTCTTGATAACGTAAATTAAGAAATAACTCGGCAAAGAGAAATTAATAAAATTATTATGCATATATTAATTTGATGTGAAATTACAATTCAGGCAACAATGAGAGGAAATGCAACTAATGTGTTGTCTGAGATGAGTCAGGACATTTAATTATAATAGTAGGAATATCTATAAATATCCAATCAACCATCCAATCAACCCCCAAGATCTTTCTTACCATTCGTCCATATATCTTTATGGGCAGGCCACATTTGTCACAGAAGTGCACTGGAGTGTCATCTTTCTCTCCAACCAGGTTGAGCTGCAAAAATGAAACAGATCCTTAAACCTTAACATCGGATACTTTTCAATCTAAAAGTAATAACCAGGAAGGTCTTGTACATTTTTGTCCTACCTGAGAAGTCTGGCTAAAGCAGTTACCTTAAAGTCCCAGAATAATGGATGGGGGAATCTCCGCTGTTTCCCAAAAGCATCTCCAGCCTTGCACTCAAACCTCTCTTCCTGCTTACAGGTAAATGTTTCTAAAAACAGATGAGTTTGATACGGAGACTTAACACATCATCTGTTAAAATGGAAAAGCTTTGTTCTCCATTTAACATGTGCCATTTAGGGATAATTATTGCTTTCATTTAAACCATATTGTGACAAATACTTATATAATAACAGACATTCTTTAACAACAAAATGAATCCTTCCAACAACCAAGTCAGGGTTTTATTCATGTGTATTCATTCTTATGCATGAATAATGCTCACCTTCATCACTTTGTCCATTGGAGGGCAGTCTGGCAGTGGGCCGCTGGGGCCGGGCAGGAGGCTTGCTTCTGACAGTCTGTTTGGACAGTAACTTGATGGGGATCCGACGGCGAACGTCAGGCCCTCCAAGAGCCCCTGAACCATCAGTTCCTTGAAGGTCATTGTCTACTACACACAAGCATACACACTTCAACATCAGGCAAGTATTCCACAAAGCAAGCTATCTCGATAAGCGTGGCTAATTTCCGTCAATTTCTGGTCCATAAAGGGGGTTAATATGACCTCCGACTCAGTAGCTATCTCAACACAAGCTTTTGGACTACCCAGTCTCAGGCTAATGTTGATGCTTAGCTTAGCCTGATCAGTTGTATTGGACAAGCCACATAACATTATGATTCCACAGGGATAAAACGACCATAGCTATTGGAAACAAGTACGTTCTGACATGGCACTTTTTAACAAATTGCTGCTAACCTATCACATTATTTTATTACAGTACTGTTTAGCCTAACCAGCTTTAACATTAGGATATTTTTTTTAAACATAAAGGAGGCTACATATAAGTTCATAAGTCAGTTTTAAACTGGATATGGATAGCATACTTAACTCAATATAGGTGAACTAAATTAGCCACAATGAACCAGTGTAAATAACTTTACCTCAGAAAAATGTGGTTTGTAAAAACAGTGATCTAGAGGGACAGTCATGTCACGATAACCATGTTGTGCCTGTTTGTTTAAGATTCGGTGGATGAGAGAGTGTGTATAGTGTGTAAAGTGTTTAGGCTACTCAGTCCCAGACAGTTTTGGGCTGTTTTTGTTTGTTTGTTTGTTTGCTTTTAAATCCCAGGTAGCTTCTAAACCTTTATTAATACTCAGAATTATGTCTTTTAGAGTTTAATAAACATGTTCTGCTTGACAGGGGAGACAGACATTGCTCTGTCTTTGTGGTCTTTAACTGTAAATGTAACAACATTAGGACGTCCAACAGCAAGAACCAACAAAGCCAATACATAAACAATCAGAAAGTAAACATATGCTGCTGAAAGCCATTAAAACCCAACAATTCAGTGAATGATACAGTACAATTCAAGTTAGGCTTACATCTAAGGTAATAAATTCAAATGGATGTATTCTGTATGCTTGTGAATTTTTTAAGTAATGTGCATGTGTGTAATTTGGAGTCCACAAAGTCCACATTTGTTTTTTGTTTTTTTTTTTTAAATCCAACAGGTTGTCATGAGTCTGTGGAAAGCCTCAACCTTCTGATCAGTACCTGATTAATATATAGTATACTTATTTGTATGAATTAATCTATAACTCCTTCAATGAACCCGGGTGTTATTTTCGTTTTATAAACATTGTAAATGTACAGTTTAAACCCATTAAATACCCATTATGTTTGATACGTGATTCAATAAAAAATAAAATGATGTTGATGTTGAGGAAGGGAAGAAGATGCAAGCCCAGTTATTCACATTTCTATTCCTTCCTGTCCAGCTACAACCAAACACACCAGTCGTGAAAACACACATCATCTCATCCATTATCAGTAATTCCAGCTGTCTGGGAAATTTCACATCCTTTTCTGAATCCTTTGTCGTCAACAACAACAACATCAACATTGCATTTACATTAGCTCGCTAAGCAGTTAGCTGGAGCTCTGAGCGCGCCGCTCTGCTAAACGAGCTGAAAACATCAGACATATAAAGTACCAAATCAAAACAAAACCCTACCATCTTCAGAGCGCCTCTATCAGTAAATACTGGCACATTTAAAAAGTGGATATTAAAAACATTTCACACACATAACTGATTAAATACAGCTGGTTTAATCGGGCTGCTTGATGCTCACCATTTTGGTCCATGTCTCGCGCTCTGCATTCTGGGACGCCCACTGGTCGCTCAGAGTGGGCGGGGCTTCCGTTCTGACTTTACATCAGATCATCATTGCGCAAAGATTACGCATAATGTTTTAACGTTTGTTTCTTGCTTCCTCTTCTTCTTCTTCTTCTTCTTCTCCTCCTTATTAATCTTTTTAAAAACTTTAAATTAAAAAAAATTATTATTTGGTTTTTGTTATTAAATGCAATCGTATATTAAATGTAATCCTATAATAAGTTATGCACCAATTGCCTTTTCCCATTATGCATAAATAAATGAAACCTTTTGACTGAAAGGTTGAAAAATTACAATTTAATTAAACCTAATGGCACTGGATATGATACCACTAAGATAAGCTGATATTTCATGATCTAATATGTGAGAAAGTGATCTGAAGAGAGGTCAAACAAACATAACTCCATTTACTTGACTACACATGGTGTTCATTTGATACTATGGTTTTATAACACACAAGACACATACATTCTTTTTAAACATGATCATATATTAACTGCAACACACACATTATCAGAAGTGTTAAACCTAAACAATGCCTAGTAAATCTGGGAAGATTTTTTTGCCAGTGAAAAAAGATTACATTTATTACTGTTATTGCATATCCCTGACTTCACAAAACCTATTTCATTTCTTTCTTTTATACTTATATTAATATTATTTATATATTATTATAGTACAAAATGCTACATAAATTCTAACACACTCTTTAATTTATATTCTCTTTTACTCCAGTAAAAGGCCAGTGTAGTGCAGTCATTGCCAGACTTTTTTCATGTCAGGGTGTCATGAGACCACAGTTATTTTCCTTTCTTTTTTCTAAACAGTAGAGGGCACTCTTAAGAGGCCAAAAGGCTGCATACTTCAATACAATGCATTCTTCAATACTTTCCAAATCTTAATTATTTCTGAATGTGAATTTGCAGGGGATGCTGACTGAGAATCATGAAACAAATACAGTTTCTCTTTCCTACTACTAAGGTCTTACACTATGTTAGCAAATACTGACAATGATATTCATATTTAAATAAGTTAACTATACCTGCCTATGAAAAATGTCTCTCACAACAGATGTTTTGATTTTACCAGCTGTCAAATAAGACTTAGAGCTAGCTGTATGATATATAATAACTGTATTAACCTTGGATTTATCACCTGCATTTACAATATAGGAACAACAGAGTCCCAAATTGAAAAATGCTTAGAAAAAAATAGACTATTTGAAAGGAGAAGTTTCTGCATAATTTACTGACTGTAATTACTGTTTAATCCTACTTTCTCATGACAATGCGGATGTGAATTATAAAGCAACTAAAAACTTCGCTGAAAGTTCAACAGTTTATTCAGATGTATTCCGATCCAAACTGACTCAAAATCTCTCAATCAGCCTTTCAAATAAGAATATTAATCTTTTTCTATCCTCCCTGTGTGTGGGGTCTGTGTCAACGTGTTCTGTGCTGTTTCTGCCAAGAATCATAGCCATGAATCGGTCTTTATCTCGTTCTAGTGCTGCCCTGTCCCTCTCCAGCGCAGCTCTGTCTTTTTCTATCCTGGCTCGCTCCTGTTCCAGCGACGCTCTGTCCCGGTCTAAAGCGGCCCTGTCTTTCTCCAACTGCACTCGGTCTCTCTGAAGCACAGCGTTCACTCTCTCCGTCAGATCCCTCTCTTTCTCAAGGACTACTCTCTCTCTGTCCACCTCAGCGTGCTCTTTCTCCAGCAACAGCTTTTCCTTCTTCAGGCTGTCCAGGTTGGTTGCAATTTCTGAGAGGGTATCATTTTCTATGTCTTTCCCATGTCTTTGTTTATTCTCCATGACTGAGCCACAGTCTGATGCAGATTCTCCAGCTCCTAGCATCATTCCACTTCCTCCTTGAACCTCAATCACTGAGTTCGCTAGAAGTTCATAAATGTCACCTCCCACCTGCACCTGGCACAGCTTCTTGCAGGGCTGCGGTGGACATGCGATTTCATCACTGCATTCTGATGAGGTCTTAGGGAGAACACTGCTCCCTCTTGAGCCCTCCACAGCCTCATCCATCAGACAGAACCATCGCCATGTGTTTGAATTAACTGTTTCTATGTCATTTCCTAGATTTTTTATTTCCTTGACACAAAGAAAAAAAAAAAAAAAAACAGAAAATACATGACAAATGGCAATTAATGAATGATAGTGCACAACAGCAAGAAAAAAATATCCCAAACCTCCATTTTTGGAAAAAGGAAAACATTTCTATGAGATCATATCAGAGAAGCATATCTACCGAAAATTTTAAATGACACTGCACAAAGGAATGTTACAGGTTTGCCTTGCTCCTGCTAAAACTGGTTGGATTTCACCTGTAAATGTACTAGGCTTCTGACAACATATGTTTTTATATATATATATATATATATATATATATATATATATATATATATATATATATATATATATATATATATATACATATATATATATACATATAAAATTTTATTATGTTACATTATATGTTTTGATGATTTCACTGCATTTCAAAGTATTTTCTGGCTCTTACAAGCATAGAAATGGAAGTTATCCACTTATTGTGATGTATTACAAACAGAGAGACTTTGGTTTTGTGGTAATGATGGGAAGACCAAAGCAATAAACCAGTGGAGAGAAAGACAGTTCGCCTTCCACAATTCCACTAGCTTCCACTGTATTCTTTTTGCTTGTGTTCATGCTTCACACTTGTGTTCACGCTTACAAAAGCATAAATACAAAACCATTTCCTAACTGCACAATGTGGATTAAAGTGATTGGCTCGGATGGCATATCACACATCACAAATTCAAGCAGACATTATCGGGAGCCCATAAACCGCTCAGATTGGATTATTATACATCTCATACACACAACAGCGACATCGCAGCGACATCACAAGCATCAACAATTTTCTATCGATTGCGCCCCGACCAGTAAAAGCTTTTGAGAGCTTGCCAGTCAGGCAAATATCACACACTGTACACACCTCCTCTGCTTCTGGACATAAATAGCAGATTACCCAATAATGAGTAAAAATCAATAAAAGCGTCTTGATCAATTCCAAAAGCAGTTTCTATTACTTGAAGGACTCATGACAGTATTTCTTTTTTTCTTTTAAAGAATGCAACAAATAATATTCAATATTCGATATTCAGTACCTTGTGTTTTGTTTTTAAATTATCCCATTTCTTTTTAGCTTGCCTGGCTGTCCACTTAACATCCAGTTTTGCCTGATTCTCACGTATAAATGCTCTGGAAAACAAAAATTACATGTCAACATTTTCACTTTGCTGTGTCTGCAGGTCTGTGTTCAGTTATAAGGGGGCATCTGAATGAGCCTAAATGATATTAACTAAGCAATGAGATAAATTAAGTATTTCAAAAGGTGACTATATTTCATTGGATGAAACACTGGCATAGATTAATATTATCATACTTGAAAATGAAGTGGTACTGTTTAAACATGGGACTGTTGTGTGAAAGATGCACAATGTGACAAAAGCTAAGTAAGGCAAATCCCTAAAGATTAATGTCATAAGCTACAAAATGTACAAGGGACATGTTTTGACAACAATGAAACGCTTACTCCCAACCATTTCTGGCTGATGACCTCTTCCCAGAAAATAAATAGTTATGCTCCGTGCGCCATTTTATTAGCCGTTCAGTATCTTCATCCGTCCCTAAGACAAACAGCAATGTATTATAGTCACACTCTTAGGAAATGTTTGTTTAAATTATGCATTATATATACATTAGAAAACACATGTCCTGTCAGCTCCAAAGGTGCACAATGAAAGGTTAAAAATAAGTGCACACTTTCACAATTCTGTCTTGTGTGTGCAGTCAAAGCAACTAATAACAATCACCTGAGCTAAACCCAGTTCACACAAGTGATCCTTATACTACTAAACACTCAGCTTGGGGTATCTGGAGTGTCATGGTTCCAACACATGCCCAAAAATACTCTTTTTCATCAGTTATTTTTCATCAGTCATTTTTAAACCCTAATACAATGACGCTGGTGACGTCCCTTCTCAATAAAAATAAGTACTTATAATTGTGTGGGAATGGGATCCTAACGCATGACCATGACCTAATAAGGCATGGGAATGAGATAATTCAGTCACGGCCATCACTCAGTAACATGAGGATACCAGAGAAATACTGTAAGTGTGATCATAACTTAATAGGGTGTGATCAGTGTGTTGTGCCGACAAGAAGGGGATCATTCTGTATGTACCAATGGCTACACAAAGGATAAGCTTTTCTGCAAAAATGGAGAATGATTTATTTAATTTTTATTTTCATCTTGGAATGAATTGTTCTAATATACTGTATTAGCGTCTCTCTGCCTTACATTAGGCCTACTAAGTTGTTGCCATTACTAAATGATCTTGTTCCCTTGTGTTCCTAAGTCATGGCCACTCATTATTTTTTTTGTTAAGAAGGGATGATATGAGTTGGGCCAAACACTTAAGTCGTAACTACTTGAAGACTAATAGAGGAGGTGGTTTAATAACTGCCCCTGACTCTTTCTTCACTGATATTTAAGATTCATCTTATTGCCCTAATGGATTATTAAATCGCAGGTAACTCTGGACTCTGAACTGTCAGTAAGGTTACAAGTCTTTGTATAACCTGTATGATCACTTTAACTGGGTTTATTCTGAAACGAGCTAACTAAGCACATGTCATCAGTTACTACAAGCCAGGAGGACCAAGACATGCTGTTATATTATCATATTATACAATGTACTTTACTGCACGCAGGCATGATGAGTCTTGTTGCTCCAACTGGAATTACTGGCTAACAGACAGTTAGCATTAACCAGGGACAGTAACGTTAAATACTCACATTTGGCGTCGGAGACAAATGTCCCAACTGATTCCACCATGCTTTCAAAATGTCTCAAATATTTTAAAAAAAGAAAAAACAGAGAAATAAAGTTCTTCGGCTCACTAGCTGTGGTTACTGAACGACAGCAGGTTATTGTTTTGACCGGAAGTCTGTGCGTCACTTCCGTCCCCAACGAGCGGGAGCGCACAGCAACATTGGTAAATAACAAGAAAAGCCTAAAACTGTTAACAATTTGTGACATTATTATGAATACCACTTTTTTTCTTTTATAAATGTTGATGTAGTTATGCAGATTTGAATTAGTTTTACATAATTTCTGTCATCCGTGTTATTTTTTCTACTATTTCTAACTTTTTTTTTTAACTTTATATTTGTTGCATTAAAAGAGAAAGAAAATTGAGGCAGATGACATGCAATGTTAATTTCCTTTCTTTTGTCTTTCATTTTTATTTTACTATTAGACATCCTCTATGTCTGAAACCACGTTTACCACATGTAGTGAAACACTCATTAAATTCTACAGTGCACCTGATTTGACCTTGAATTAGGAAAGGGTTCTGTACTCCCTATTCGTTAAAGTGGATTATTGGTGTTCTGCACTTTCTAATCCAAGGGTTCTCAAATAACCAGGGTCTGCTTTACATGTAAAAATGATTCCACCCATGCTCTCAATAAAGATTTATTTTATGAACATAATCCAAATGTTCAAATCCTAAGAGCATTATTTAAATATATTCAACAATCCATCCAGCCATTTTCTTTACTGCTTATCCTACACAGGGTTGCGGGGGAGCCTGGAGCCTATCCCAGGGAACTCGGGGCACAAGGCGGGGAACACCCTGGACAGGGTGCCAACCCATTGCAGGGCACATTCGCACACACATTCACACACTACGGCCAATTTGGAAAATGCCAGTCAACCTACAACCCATGCCTTAGGACTGGAGGAGGAAACCGGAGTACCCAGAGGAAGCCCCCGAAGCACGGGGAGAACCTGCAAGCTCCGCGCGCACAGGGCGGAGATGGGATTCGAACCCCCAACAAGCGAGGCAAATGCGCTAACCACTAAGCCACCATGCTCCCATATTTACTAATATTTTGGCTATTAATTGAAACCAATAAATAGCTTTTTATTCCCACACGTCCCACAATGACACTATTGATTTCTCAATAGTGCATTCAACACCATCCAACCTGTCCTGCTAAGTGAGAAGATGGTATAATGCATGTTGACACCTCCATGATCTGCTGGGTCACAGACTACCTCTGAGACAGACCTCAGTTCATATGGCTGGGGAGCTGCCTGCCTGAGCAGCTACTGAGCAGCACTGGAGCACCACAGGGAACTGTGCTATCCCCCTTCCCCTTCACCCTGTACACCACAGACTTCCAGTACAAGTCAGACCTCTGTCACCTCCAGAAATTCTCACACGACTCTGCAGTGTTTGGGTGCATCAGGGCTGGAGAGGAAGAAGAGTACAGGAACCTGGTAGACAAAATTATTCAGTGGTGTGGAAAGAACCATCTACTCCTCAGTGTGGCCAAGACCAAGGAGATGATGGTCGACTTCAGGAGGCAGAGCACCACAACAAGAACAAAAAACATCATGGGACAGGATGTTGACCTAGTTGACACCTACAGATATCTTGGTGTCCAAAACGACAACAGGCTGGACTGGAAGGTCAACACAGAGGCTGTGTACAGCAAAATGCTGGAGATCTTCTAGCAGTCAACATCTGATTAAGAAGGCTAGCTCTGTCCTGGGATGCTCCCTGGAAAGTTTTGATCCCCTTCATGATTCATTGGTCAAACAGCAGAGCACCTTTAGTAAAAGACTCTTTCAGCTCCGCTCTTGCAAGGACCAGTACAGAAGGTCTTTTTTACAAACAGCGATCACCCTGTACAACAGTTATCACTGTGCCAGGACATTATTGTGCATCGGACATCTGTTTGCATTTTTGCACTTTTGCACTTGGTGACATTCTGTTTACTGCATTGCTGCTAACTCACTATACATATGCACTATACAACTTATTGTGGATGCCCTGCTGATAATATCTACTTTTCTGCATATCTGTTGTTCCTACTTGCACTGTCACATTTACTCTTAGGACTGGTGTTTACAGTTATATTTACTTTATTATTTTTTTGAATATGTTTTACTGAATATGTTTATTTTATTACTCTTGATTATTTAGTACAAACACTATTCTTTTGCTGCTGGTGTAATGTGTGAATTATTTATATCTATCTATCTATCTATCTATCTATCTATCTATCTATCGGCCTACTTGTTATTCAAGTGTCAAACCAGTCATAATTTATTAACTATAAGAGCACAATAACAAATATAACTTTAATAAAATGGGGTGTGATTTCTAAAAACATATATCAGAGCCCCTGGGTATGCTTAATAAACCTTAAGGTTAATTATTTGGACGTTTAAATATTACAATGTATTGTGGGATTTCAGAAGCACAGTGGATATTGTCCACTATGCTTTCTGACAAGCACAAAATAGTGCACTACATAGGGAATAGGGTGCAGTCTCAGACACACCAATAGTGGCCAAATGGGTTTGGAGAAATCTTCCCTATGCCCTGATTCTGATCCAAATGATTATTTAATTAGTATGTGTGTGCGTGTGAAAAGATCGACCAGTTAATTATCAAGCTCTTCAGGACTGGACTTGAAAACCCGTGGTAATTTGGTTTACCAGTCCCCTTTACGAGTGTGCTACAGTGTACACCTAATTTTCCAGAGAAATATTTTGTCACGTCCACAGTTTACATCTTCTGCTTGTTGGCTCTAAACCTGTTTTATGATAAGCAGCTTTTATCATAAAAACAGCAGCCACAATGAGCCAAACCAGGATTTAAGAACATACAACTTATTTATTCCAAACACTGTACTTTCTTCTATATTTACAATAAACCTTTTGATATTTTTCTTTAACAAATGATGAACAAAGCAAACAATCTGCAAGGAATATTTCCATTCAAGTACATATACATGTAAATAATCTGACAGAGTCAGACTTTTAAACATTTAATATCCCTGGAATGAAATCTACACATAGCAACACAATGCAAACATGATGGTGATTCATGTCAGCTATATTACAATGGGCCAGTTCTCCAAAAAAAAAAAAAAAAAAGTTTAAGTTGTAAATCATTGTTGCTTGAATATTATTTCATAATGAAATACTAGGCTTTATTGTCACTTGGGAAATCAACCCAAAAGAGGTTTGGAACATTTATAAATCTTAAAAGTTGACTTTAAACTTAAAAAAGTTAAACTTTCTTTCCTGCTTATGTTGAGGGAAAAAAAAAAAAAAAAAAAAAAAAACCTGGAATTTTTTTTTTTTTTTACCAGTTTAGCCTCTGATAACACCAGAACAGTTGCAATCTCAAAACTTTTCAATCAGTCTCTCAAACAAGAGAATTAATTTCTCTCTGTTTTTCTCATGTGGAGAGTCTAGACTGCAATCAGTAGAGTTTTTCCCTTGGTTCTCGGCTTTCAGAGTCTCTCTGTCTCTCACAAGTGCCGCCTTGTCCCTCTCTAACGCTGCCCTGTCTTTCTCCAGCCGGGCTCTGTCCTGTTCCAGCGACGCTCTGTCTCTGTCCACGGCGGCTCTGTCCTTCTCCAACTGCGCCCGGTCTCTCTGGAGTGCCAGCTTCTCCCGGTCAGCCAGATCCTTCTCTCTGTCTAATACCAGTCTTTCTCTGTCCAGCTCTTCAAGCTCCTTCTCGAGAAGCTGTCGTTCTTGGGCTAATCTGGCCCGCTCAATGTCCAGGCCTGACAGCATTGTAGGGTTCTCCTCTCCCAGCAGCCTCTCCTGGCTTAGCACAGTTGGTCCCGAGTCCCCGACTCGTGTTATAGTGTCATCATCCACAAGAAGTTCTAATACATCACTTCCTACTTTCACCTGGCATATCCTCTTGCTGGCCTGTGGGCCACAGTCTTCGTCGCCTGCTGATGATGTCATTGATTGAAAGCTGTCATCAGGAGAAAACTCATCTTTTAATGCTTCGTCCAGGAGTTTAAACCATCTCCACTGAGAGGACCTTGCGACTGCTTCCATTCCAGGAGGAGGATATTTTATTTCCTTGAAATAATAAGAGGTGGAAAATTTATGTTTTGTCACGTGACCGAGCAAATTTTTTAAAATTCTAACAATCAGTTGAAATTGCAGTAGACCAACCTTGTATTTTAGCTTGAGGTTTTCCCATTTCTTGGCAATCTGTTCAACTGTTACCTTGTCGTCCAAACCCAACTCCCTAATAATTGCGCTGAAAGGAATTTAAATAAACAAAACAAAACAATCAAGTTTACTGAACATTAACTACAATAATCACAGCTGCTGATTGATATCGTTTAAATTACCTCCAAGCTGCCTTGGCTGCATTTCTTTTCCTGGTAAACAGCAACGCGTTTGTGGTCCGCAGCCGTATCAGATTTTTTATGTCCTCATCAGTCACTACATAGGACAAAAGAAATAGGCTAGTTAGCTAGCTAGATTACTCAAATGGTGCCGGTGTTGTTGAGCTACAACTGAAATATATCAAATTAATCCAACCATAATAGCTCCACGCTTGATATCCACTTACGTTTATATGTAAATTCAGAGCTGGCCATTCCTTATCCTAGAATATTTAATTCTACAGATAAGAAGACTAGAGCTAGGGCTCTTGAAAAGAAGTGTCCTTCGGCGCGCTGTTTTTTCCGTATAACAAAATGGCGCCAGCCCTAACTCCGCCTTCAGCAGAGCAAGTGCCCTAGCACATTCACCCCTTAACAGGGAACAGTCAAGTGGGAAACACACTCACACACACACACACACACACACACACACACTTGTCCACTAGGTGTGTTCTGTTTCCGCGCCTTCTGTTTTTGCGGAAAATGACAAGTGTTTAAGAAAGTCGAGGCTTCGACGATGTTTTGAATGATGTCCATTCTTCTTCCTACAAAATGTGGTTTTGCTACATGGGTTATAAGCGATGGAAAAGAGCTCATCACACACACACACACACACACACACACACACAGATATATATATATATATATATATATATATATATATATATATATATATATATATATATATATATATATATATACACATACACGTGTGTATGTATGTATGTATAAAACAAATAAAATGAAATAAGCATAAGTACCTCATGAACTGATTCTAGTATTTATAAACATACACACACATCAGTGACATGCACATTGACTAAGGCACTATTGTGCACCCACAACACATTTAGAAGAGAGATGAGAGGCAAAAGGAAGTCGTCATGTTTTTACAACAACCTTAGCATGTTTGTTGTCTTGGAGAGGGACATCAGATATTACAAAACTGCATTTTTATTCAATATTTTAACATACACTAAGAGGCCTAGCCCTAACATCTTCTAGCACGACAATGCCCCTGTGCACAAAGTGAGGTCCATGAAGACATTTTTGACCAGTATTGGAGTGGAAGAACTTCAGTGGTCTGCACAGAGCCCTGACCTTGACCCCACTGAACACCTTTGGATGATTTGGAATGCTGACTGCGCACCAGACCTTCTCATCCAGCATCAGTGCCTGACCTCACTAATGCTCTTGTGGCTGAATGAGCACAAATCCCCACAGCCATGCTCCAAAATCTAGTGGAAAGCCTTCCCAGAAGTGTGGAGGTTATTATAACAGCAAAGAAGGAACTAAATCTGGAATGAGATGTTCAGAAAGTACATACGTGGGTGATGGGCAGGTGTCTACAAACGTTTGGCCATATATTGTATTTAACCAGAATAAGGACACAAGAATGTGTCTTTTATAACCAATACAGCAACACTATTACATTAATATTGGCTCTAATTGAGTTCTATACTCCCTGCAATAACCCGACAGTGTCTTATCAAACTCTACCTTTGTGTATAAGATATCCTGAACCTATAATAATCTGCCATTTCTTTCTGACCCCAAATGTTTTAAGTGTTAATTGGGCACAGTATCTATGTGACAACACATGAATTAAATCCAGATTTTCTCAGTTGGGTTTACTTGGGCTGCTATCTATTATGTTCACCAGCAGTTTGTCTCAAACTAATGAAGCCACTTGACCTTATCGTGTGCATTTATCTTGCCATAAATAATAGAGTGGAACTTTTGCTTGAGTTTATATAGAAAAAGTCAAGAGATCATGCCAGCGGAGTGATGCATGACTTCCTTTCTAATGTGCTGGTGTTTTTAAGGAAAGTTTGTAGATATTCAATTTAATTAAAATTTACTGTGATTATACATACGCATACATGTACAGTACAACAAGCTACTCTGTGGTTTGTATGACAAGTAAAAAGTATTTGCATTTAAAGTAACAGTATATAGTAGTCAGGCATGTTAACAAAAATGCATAGTATGGCAAAATGCAAAGTATTTCTATTCTGAAAGAAGTTTACAGTTTCCTGTGGTTCACTCTGGGATTTTGATTTGTATAGCATTTTGAAGTAAAATTACAAAATTTTGGGGATGTGAATTTCTCTTATTAGTATATTTTGCTATTATTGTGGTGTTTATGCTTTGACCTAATCTGCAAGAATACGTTATTAAAAATATTGATGCAATTTTCCTCTTCAATTATCACACTACTTCAGTCGCTTTAATCCACTGAAAAGATTAGTGAGGTTATTTTGTGCCAGTATTTGAATACTGTATGTGTGTCTGACTTAATGTTCTATGCGTTTGTTTGTCAGATTGATGGGAGGAATGTTTGCCAAGAATGGGTTTATAAAGGACACACTTAGTTTAATAGAACAACATCTGGAGCACTTAGTGCTCGGTTACAGAGGATGGTCATTCTTTGTAGGGTAATTAAACTGAAGCCATTATCTATAGAAACACCACAATAAACTAACTGTCCTGAGAAAGGAAAAGGGGAAAACAAAAGAATATGATATGATAAGATATGATTAAGAGCAGTATGCAGTACTAACTGCATTTCATGGTTACTGTTGCAGTGGTATAGTATCTGTGGTTTACAAAGTAATCTTTCTCTGTGCAGGTGTGTAGAGATTTTTTTAATTCTCACATCCTCTCTTCACTTGACTGTGTTTATCTATATGCTCTGTCTCTGTGGTTATATTGGTAATCCTCTCATGTTTGTTCATGTGTTTTATGCGTTTTTGTCTTTACTAATCTTGTGAATGTGAGCATTTGTGCATGCATTTAATACCATTTGACACCATATGGTTTTACCAGGGTGCAAAAACACATACACATGGGCGTTACTGGGGCTTGACATCACTCGTCGTCACCATGGTGAGCAGCTATGGGAGGATGATGTCTGAACCTGAGAAGTCACTTGTCCTTGTTCTTCCTTTTGAAAAAGGAGCTGGGGGAGAACAAGTGTGAGAATAACTGGAGTGGAAAATGGTTAGGAGACAGAGAGTGTAAAACTTTTAGTAAAATTGTGCACTGTTTTATGATGAGTCCCCTATTGTAAATCAATTCATTCATCATTTATAAAAATTTTCTCTCATTCCAGATTTGCTTTCATTTGTTTGTTATTTGCTCCAACAGTGGAGGGTGACTGAGTGCAGAATGGGTTTGAACCTTATAGACGGATGGTGAGCTCATGGCTCTGAAGGTGTAGGTGAGCAAAGCTTTTAGCCTCGTAGCTCACAGAGCCAGGATCAGAGTCATCAGATGAGCTGCAGCCACACTGCTGCCGAGCAGATCGGCAGCACTATTTATAGCTAATCCTGTTTAAGCGAGGTCATGCTCTCTACCATCCCTAAGACAGAGCAGTGGAGTTAAGCATGTTGCGTGCCAGTGTGTGACAGAGGACAGCGGTGGAGCACCACATCAGCTTCAGCTTCCACTCCCGATGATGAGCTCATGCACACACACAAAATGTGTCAAAGACACTCTACTGTGACTCTTATGAGCACATAATACACAAACAGAAAAGCAAAAACATGTTTATATTGTGCACTATAAATCAAATGAATATATTTCCAGAATCATATTCATTTGATTTATAGTAGCTATTACAAAATATTTTTAAAAATCCAGACTGGACAGAGAAATACATAAAAAAAAAATGCTGTAAATAAAAAAAAGGACATTTCTAAAGAAATGCCTTTGCATGGTCTAGTCATATAGAGTTACTATTAGAAAACAATAGAGATTTACATATATATAATCACATATATTAAAAATAAATATGAAACCCCCATAATTAGCTTCTATTCTCGATGCATGGAAAACACTAGGCTCATTTGTATTGTATGATGTGCACATAAGAAGATTTTGGGATTACCCTGATATGTTAGACCAGATATGAACTTTGATATCAGCAGTCCTAAACAAACAGTCCTGTGATTATGATTCACCACATTTCCTTTTATAGCCCACAAGCTCAGATCTGAAAGGGCTTTGGAGCTGTGCATGTCATCCCTCGGTTTCCTCTGTGCAGTTCAGTATAATAAGCAATGTCTTCCAAGAATTGCATGAAAATGATGGAGATTAATACTACCATGTGGTAGGTTAGTATTGTGATGTGGTGTCTGATGGTGGATAAGAGACCAGGCAAAAATCTTGTTTTTTTTTATTTTATAGCTAATATTAGTACCCTCCTTCTCAGTTGGCAGTCCTGTTTGAGGCAAATTTACCTATTTGTTTTTTCCCCACAAAAATTATCATATCAACAATCACTTGCTTTGTTCATTGTCTCTAATCAATACATATTTTTAGAAGAATATTCAAATTCCAGATATTTTAATTCAGTCATTTTTTGGTGAATTTTTATTTGCAAATTGATTTTGCAAATCTAGAATAAAAAAGGTCATGTTACTGGAATTCACATGTCCTGCATCTCTTATTTATGCTCCCACTGCACACACACATGCCATCGCTAATGATCAGTAGGATCCCTAAGCATGGAAAAAGCATGGGCTTTTGGCTTTTGTGTTAGAATTTTTTTGGGGTGTGCGTGTTCCATAATTAGCCTAATGTTTTTGGTATTTAAAAATAATTATAAATCAAAATAATTGTAAATGCTAAAGTTGATTTAATCAAATTTTAAGAGATGGCCTGGGCCAATGAGATAGCACAGTTTGCTTTAACTAGTCTGAAAAAAAAATTGTACAAATTAGCTTTGGTATCTATTATGCTTTACGTGTTTGATGCAATTAGCTGTAGCTGCGGGAGACACCTGTACCTGGAACGAGCGTGTCAGCCAATCAGAATCCAAGTACAATTCCTCATGACGTAAGCACTGGCGGAGCGGAGAGCGGTGGGCGGGGCTTTCCAGATAGAGTTGTAGAACCTCCAGGTCGGTGAGTGATGAGATGTGGCAGACTCTTCACTGCTGAAAGTAAGTACAAATGTCATTGTTTGGGGATTAGTTTTTTTTAAGGACAGACAGACAGATATTGTTTCATCCTTTTGCACATAAAGGTAGTGGTACTGTTTGGTCATGACTGTAATAACGGTGTGCGCATCCTGTTTGTCCTCTACATATAAGTGATAATCATGTCTTATAAATGCACATTTGCACAATTAAATTCTTTTTGGATCGCATTGCTTAGCCTACAAGTTTAAGTTCAGGTCTTTGTTAGAGCCAGGAGAGGGAAAAAAATGTGAGTGCTGGATACAGCTGCTGTTAATATATCAGAGAGAGGCGATTTCCACCAGCTTTAACCGGGTATCCTGATCTAATGGCGCACCTGTTCTCAGCTTCCAGGAGCCAGTCTATATCCAGGCAGATATTTATATCATTATTTCATTATTTATATCATTACATTGCAACAAATGTACACTTTGTCTGTACACGTGTATTATGGGAAAACACAGACTAGATCTCTTTTTGATCCTGATTTTGTTGATATACAAATGAAAGAAATATTACACAGACAGTAAGGTGTTTCCATCTACACTTTTTTATGTGGTAATGCAAAAAAGGATTATATCTGTACTCTGTATGATATGAAATATCATTGTGTTTGCACATTAATAACTGCATGAGTCCAAACACAATGATATTTGTCTATCAACAAAATCAGGATCAAAAAGAGATCTAGTCTGTATTTTCCCATAATACACGTGTACAGACAAAGTGTACATATGTTGCAGTTGCCCTTATGTCACAGCCCCTCATTTTTTAATACTAGACACTAGAGGTGAACAGGATAGTTTATTATTTTTTTTAAACTATGAACACAATCAGTCTTTGCCAATTGATTATTCATATTGTTGCAGGTATTTATATTTGTATTGGAACATTCATTTGTGCAAAAAAAGGCTTGTGCAAACAAAGACAGACTACAGACTACAAACTCTTTCCAAAGTTTGTTGGAAATTAAGTTATTTATTGTTTATAAATTCTTTAAGAAAATTTCATGCACTGTTAAAAGTTTTTAGGCCATAAACCCAAAAATAATGTAATCAGGGATAGGAACGAACATGTAAAATGTCATGAATGCAGGTTATCTACAAACACAAATTCTTGGTTTTGAATATAAGGGGGAAAAACTGAATTTGAAGGAAAAATGATTTTAAAAATACAATGGGTTTAGTGTGTTTTCACTCTGGTTAGTGGGGTTTCTAAAAAAAAAAAAAATTGAGATTCAAAATTGAGATACTATATCAGGGATATACTGTTGTTAGGGATATGATATGATTTTGAACTGGGCAGGGCCTAGAGCCTTTTTCAAAGTTTTGTGAGTGGACAAAAACAGTGAAATAAATTTCACACATTTTTCTGCGGTGTTCCATTATTTGTATTACTGTTTTGAAAGAAAAGGCATGTTGTAGATGCGATTTATTTGAAAATTTGAAAAATGATTGGCATGACAAGACTAAGTAAAGTCTTAAGTATTTGTGACTTTCTTTTAATATTCATTTGATCTGTTAGTGCCTATTGATGCTGTAGATTATGGTTCAATTTATGTCTGTAACACCATTTTTTAAATCTGATATTCGTGTTTCATTATTGATGTTTCACTTAAATTCACTTAAAGAGCCAAATTCATTCATTTTTACATTAAATTAAAGAAAATGATGTAATGTAGTTACATAGTAGACACACTATATGGCCAAAGGTTTTGACACCTGACCAACATACCCATATGTGCTTGTTGAGCATCCCATTTCAGATTTAGCCCTCTTTTTGCTGTTATAATAAGCTCCACTCTTCTGAGAAGGCTTTCCACTAGATTTTGGATTGTGGCAGTGTTGATTTGCCAATACAGTCACAAGAGTGTCAGTGAGTTTGGGCACTGATATCAGGCCAAGGAGGCCTGGGGTGCAGTCAGCGTTCCAGTTCATCCCAAAGGTGTTCAGTGGTGTTGAGGTCAGGACTCTGTGCAGGCCACTCGAGTTCTTCCACTCCAACCTTGGCAAACCATGTCTTCATGGAGCTCGCTTTGTGCACGGGGCATTGTCATGCTGGAACAGGTTTTGGTGTCTTAGTTCTAGTAAAGGGAAATTGTAATGCTACATACAAGCATACAAAGACATTCTATACAATTGTGTGCTTCCAACTTTGTGGCAGCAGTTTGGGGAAGACCCACATATGGGAGTGATGGTAAGGTGTCAACAAACATTTTGACATATAGTGTACATGCATGAAATGTTACGCTTAACACCAGAGGTATACAGAACTTGATGGTTAAAAAAATTCTCATGCATTTCTTACTTTTGCTAACTATTTGATTTACTTGGATTGATTTACTAACTGTGGTGAAGAGGTCTACTTCAGCAAAAGTTACCAGTGCTTAATTAACAGACACTGTCAGGGCACATGAGCACTGTAAGAGTTGATTTCACACTGGGGATTTTACTGTGTAAATGTTATGTCTGTGTTCAAACCTGGGCCAATTACGCTTTATGCTTGTCAAGTGCAACATACTTGCAACACAGGTGGGTCATTTTAAACTATAGTGTGCAGCAGGTACCAAGTGCCAAGAATCACTTGTGTGTTGGGAGGTGGCATCTGTTGCATTAATATAGTAATTGCTGAACCACAACTGCAAGTTTAATAATATGTCTTATTTGGAAATAATTCAGCAAACATATTTCTAACCTATTTGGCTCAATGTGACCAAAAATACCCTGCTCATTTTGTGATTACATCATATCTATTTCATCTAGAGATTATTGACCTGTAGTTTAACAATATCACAAAAGTGTCTTTTGTGTGGATGTATTGATTTTTGATGTGAAATTGGTATCAATGTTGATATGAGTTAAACCTACTTCTTTAAGATGACTGATATGAAGTGAGAAGCATCTTGACCTTCTAAGCTTCAGACATATTGTTATTTTTATCTTCAGACAGCACGGCTCCATCAATGCTCTTTCCGGTTTGCTCTGTCTTGTTTTCTGAGTCAGCAAAATGAAACATTATTACGTATGGGTCATTTGTGTTTGTACCACTTGCATTCTTTGTGCCCACTCATTAAGATGGTTACAGTCCACAGTGTGGAACAGTTCGTAGAATAATAGACTGTGAGACAGTGGCTGATTTCAACAGCTACATTAGAGGTCAGAGCTGATTGCCTCTGCATTTTGTATGTTGAGTAACTCATGATTTTACTAATCACCATCATTGATCTCGGCATTAGTTTATGCCATCTTGCCCTTGAACTGCCCTCGAACTCAGTTTGTCCATTCTGCCCCGAGAGATGCTCTAATGTTGATATTCCACTGTTGTGGCATGCAGGAGACTTGTTAACCCAGAGCTGTCACTCTGTTGCACATTTTTTCCACTTCTGACATTTTGATTATTTGTTCAGAGCAAGTGAACATTTGAGTGTTCGCAGGAATGACATTATGGAAAGCTCTATGTCATGGCTATTATTTAAGGGAAAAAAAAAGCTTGAATCTATTCAAAATCTATAAACATTTATATATTGATCTCAGTAAATATTGATTTTTATTTGTAAGAAGAAATATTTCTGGCTTTTTTAAATTAATATTATAATGGCTGTAATATTTATTTATTCATCTTTACGCAATTATCTTTATTTATATAGTTTTTATTTATATATTCAATTTTTATTACCGTCTTCTAATTACCTCTTAATTTAATTAATTAGGCCACGGCCTCTGTTCTAATTTCTTTCATATTTCTATCAATTACATTTTCTGTTTAATCAGTAACCTGTAAAATATATTACAAAATGTCTATTCACACTTCTCAGTAATACCTCAAGCAAAAAAAAATTGTGCATGGAGTGGAAACTCATGTGCTGTAAGCAGTTGCCTGGCTACTCCAACGTAACTCATCCTTGAGCAAATGAACACTATGACCAAGTGTCTGCATGCAAGTATAAGAGTATAAATTATGTATTCCATGTTATACTCTGCAACTCACCTGCTGTGTTGACTGTAGTTCTGCAACTCACTACAGCCACAGATTGCCTAATTAGATTAACCAAGAGGCTTTCCTCGGTAATCATTTAGCGAGCCTCTTCCTTTGATGAACACTGTGCTGCTCAAGACGGCATGCTGAAGGTCAAATGATTTTCATTAAAGGAATGGAAAATATCTTGGGTGTATGCATGGTGTTTCACTCTTCTCATGTGAGGTGCTAATCACTCGGCTTTTAGAAACAAAGGCTTGTCTTCAGAGGTGTTAGGAGCTGCTCACGGCTTAGCTGCTATCTTTTCTTGTCGTTGCTTCAGGAATGGATTTGAAGCTGATATGTGAGTACAGAGTGGACCAAACATCATTTGTCTTTTAAGAGGCAAACTCCTGTTTGGTTACCTAGTACATGTCCAAAATAGTAGTTTCATTTGGTAAGTGATTGTGGATCATGTAGTCTTTTATTATGTTATGAATGCTGTGATGTAGGTGAAGCTATTCTGTAGCAGTAGTGCCCTTCTTAACCTCAGCACTCTATTATACGAGGAGTGTATCATAATCTTTTCTCCAGATCGTATTTTTTCACACATTACTTTACAACAACACATTGATGAAAGTGACTTTCATGTTGACTTTAGATATCATCAGTTTTTGCTTATTAGACCTTTCACATATTTTCTTGCACTTACTTTAAAGTTGAACTTTGCCTGTGAATCTATTTTGCATGTATTGCCTAAAGCTGATCATTTATAGAACAGAGTCCTGTTTTATGTAACAGAACTAAATTTATCCCTTCAGTCTTAAATGGTCTCGGCAGATCTTGCCTCTGAAGCACTGATGGAAAAGCAATCTGTCACTTCACACGCTTGTTCATGTCTCCCATGAAGATAGGTGACATACTGTTGGTATGATTCCCTCACTGATTAATCGTAGAGTCATCTGCTTTGGCATTTATGACAGAAGAACTGTGACCTGTCACTGGGTCTGAACAGTGCTCAAGGACGTTTACCAGCTGTCAGATTTCATTATTCGAGTTTTAGTGACTGTGTAGTAGAATTTAAAATGACACTGACTTAAGATCTTGCAGATCTTTTAGTTTAGATCTTTGTCAGATCTTAGCCAGGTCTCTGAAATAGTCCTGATTTTATCATAACTGTAAGACACCAATAATGATTCTTTTCCTCTCTTTCAGATGTAGCGCAGAGTGGATCTAAACAACCTATATCTAAAATGGCCTTTATTAATTCAAGATGAAAAAACAGAGTTGCATCAAATGGATGTAGCTGTTTACATGCTTCTAGTTTTGGGAACTTGTTTTCTGCTCCCCTGAGTCAGTAGTGGTTTATGGGAAATTCTGGGTTTTACCACTGAATACTTGGTGTGCTTCAGAGGAGACATGGCCCGAAATTCTCGCCGTGGTTCTAAGTACAAGGCAGATGCCAACCATGATGCTGATTTTGGCTGCACGCTCCAAGAGCTTCGGTCACTCATGGACCTCAGAGGCACTGAAGGATTACAAAGAATCCAGGAGTGGTATGGAGACGTCCAAGGACTCTGCTCCAGGTTAAAATCATCACCCACAGATGGTAACTATAAACTATTTTTGTATTCAGTTAATCAGGTGTGCTGAAGCATTGGTTACTATTGGTGCTTCACTACTTTTCAGTGCATCAGAAAGTTTTCTTCATTAGTGTCAATGCAGTAGGAGGTTTAGGTCACATGTCCCATGCTGATCTGATACTTGAGCAGCTGAGGGAGACCCTTTGTAGCTCTGCACTGTTTCTGTAAGGACTGTTTGTGGTGTAGAAGAACTTTGCAGCGGGCTTTCCTTCTTTAATCAAGATAATATTGAGAACTCACTTGTGGTTTTCTGCTTAGCACTGATTAAATTAGGAAGCAGTTAAACTTATTAAATGTTTTCTAACTCAGTAAGAGTCCTTGAGTTATTTTAAATTACTATATCTATTTGCTTTCACATACTTTGTGAAATCTGATTTAACTGCTGCCTATAAAGTAGCAGTTTGTAGCAATTTCTAAAATACTCCCTAAGATCTACTGATATCTGCCATTTACTATCCAAGGCAGTTATTTCAGGCCAAATTAACTCAGCAATTTCTATCCATGCTTAGTGATGTGTGGTGGTTAGCAATCGCTGCCATTCATGTTCAGGCACATGGAAGAACTGCTTGGCTCGAAAAATGTAACTTGTACTGGTGGCATTGCTGGATGAAAAGATACTTCTATAAATAAAATATAGTAGTCTTATAGGGTGGCTTGTAGAAACAATGAGTAAGACAAATGCAGAATATTTGGTTTAAATTTAGTTATGCACTCTCGCCTTTATAATCAGAGTACTAGAGCAGTTTGTTAATTCAGCTCCATGCGACACACTAATGTGGATGTTGTTGCTGTGACGTGAATTGTTAACCCAGATCTGTCACTATGTTGGAAATGTTGCTGCTGACATTTTGATGATTTGCTCAGGGCCAGTGAACATTTAGAGAAGTGTACACACAAAGCAAAACATGGATGACACAATCTTACTTTAAAGCTTAAATTGCTCGGTCACATTATTACCCTTTCACATATATAAAATTTATGAACTGAGTTTGAATGTTTAGATAGGAATCTACCCAAATATAACTCCAAACCTTTAAATTTATTAGAATGAAGGAATAATAATATATAATAATAAGTATGCTGCTTTGATATCTGCTTTATTTTTCAGATTTGTAGAAATTTAAATTGACTCCATGTTTAATATTATTCTTATTTTGCACATGATAATTGCCCTTTATTCTGGGTGAGCATTGTGACAGCAGACCTGCCTGACATTGGTGTTTATCCTGTGAGCTGTCACATTGTCCTGCTTTGTGCCATAGCATGCTGGTGACAGGTGGGAGCAGATCGATCTTCTGCATGTAATCCCACTCAGTGTAAATCACATAGCAAAATCCTCAGTGCTCCGTTTCTAACTAATCTCCCAGACCGCTACATGCTTCTCCTGTTTTGCTTTTGCCCTTGTCAGCATGTTATATTAAAGTACAGGGGAAGTACTGTACATAAATGGATTTATCAAATATTTGTTTAAATAGAATGAGTACTAGTTGCAGAAAAATGAGATGATCTTCTGGGTCTTGTTTACTTGGAAATGATCTTATTGACCGTCACACCCTGTAGGCTTTGCTGTTTAGCCAAGAATCATGTTTTTGCGTTGGACCTATATTTAAGCTAATTCCTCTGCCAAGTCTTGCAGTTTCAGGGCCTGGGATTGTCAATGCATGTGACTGAAACTAGTCAGTTTTCAAAATTTGTACAGCTCTCATATTAGTGCATTTAAAATTCAATCAATAAAATTCAGTGCCTGATCTTTTTTGTGAGCTTTCTGTTTGCCTTGGGGTGAAATACAGCTGAAAATGATACTGATCATCTTGCACATAAAGTTTTTGCACTGTAATAAACCAATGTGTTTCTTGTTGTATTATATTAAATTCTATTACAAAAATAGATTGTGAAAGTTTTTGGTTGATTTAAATGACATTTCTTTCTTCTCATTTTTAGGGCTAAGCCTAAATGCTGATGACCTTGCAAGAAGAAAAGAAGAATTTGGAAAAAATTTCATACCGCCGAAAAAGCCAAAAACATTCCTCCAGTTAGTGTGGGAAGCACTGCAAGATGTGACACTAATTATTCTGGAAGTTGCAGCCATGATATCCTTAGGCCTTTCCTTCTATAGACCTCCAAATGCTGAAAGAGAAAGTGAGTGCATTAGGCATTTTAAGCACATCAGAACTATATCACTGCATTAATTACCAGCACATAATAGAAGAACATAAGGTTTTAAAGGTTTGACATTTAAAGGTTTAGCTTTTGGCCTATCAGTGTTATTCTATTGTTATTCTGCTCTAAAGATATTACCTCACATTATATTCACATTCTGCTAGTCTTGTCTTTCAGACAATACAAATATATTTTTTTAAGAGTATAATGATTTTTAAAACAGTCCGTATCTGAATCAAGTGTATTGTTTCAGTTATAGCCCAGTCTATTTACATTTTAGACACTCATGAAAACCTGTGAATTTTCATGTGTTGTTGTATAGAAGTGCATTGTGATGTTACTCATTAAATAGAAATTTGCATGCTTTGCAGCTGTGCTCTGGACTGACTGTGTTTTCTCTGTTAGACTGTGGAAGAGCTGCAGGAGGAGTGGAGGATGACAGCGAAGCAGAGACAGGATGGATAGAGGGTGCTGCCATCCTTTTATCTGTCATCTGCGTGGTGCTCGTCACTGCCTTTAATGACTGGAGCAAAGAAAAGCAGTTTCGTGGCTTGCAGAATCGCATTGAACAGGAGCAAAAGTTCACAGTGGTACGAGGAGGCCAAGTCATTCAGATTCCTGTGGTTGAGATTGTCGTTGGAGACATCGCTCAAGTAAAATATGGTAAAATGCCTCTCCTTCAGTATTGCACCTCAGTGACGTTTTCTTTATGTTACAAAGTGACAGCAAGTGAAAAAAGCGTTTTTGTTATTTATTCATCAAAGCAAGCCCAGTTTGTCTTGCCTCTCTTGCCCCTCCTTCTGTTTTGGCTGATTGAAAGCTTTTATTTTGGTTTGTTAAGTAAAGCTTCTGTATGTTTTGTCTGAGGCCTGACCATCTGGCCTGTGCTGTGTGCCTTCAGGTGACCTCCTTCCCGCTGATGGCGTTCTAATCCAAGGAAATGATCTTAAAATTGACGAGAGCTCTCTCACAGGAGAGTCGGACCATGTCAGAAAGGCACTGGACAAAGATCCCATGCTACTCTCAGGTTTTTCATCCTTAGAATTTAGCCATTTTCTTTCTTCTAATTGATCAGAAACATTTACTTAATTACAAAATGTAAGAAATGAAAGAAGGGCATTTCCAGTAATACAACTGGAAAGACAATAATACTTTTTAAATAGTACATACCTGAATAAATGTCCGATTCACAACAGGTGTACATGAATATCAGAATATATGTGGATGTTATTTGGCTCATTATCTGATAACTTGGAAGAAAATGTTCCAAACCATTAAATACATGTTATCTTTAATTTTTTTGTAACTGCTGTCTTATTGCTTCAGGTACTCATGTTATGGAGGGATCAGGAAGGATGTTGGTCACCGCAGTGGGCTTGAATTCTCAGACTGGTATCATCTTCACCCTCCTCGGTGCAGGAGATGATGAAGGAGAGGATGAAAAAGAAGAAAAGGAGAGGAAGCAAAAGAAGAAGGAAGAAAAGAAGAAAGAAAAAGAAAGGCAAAAGAAGGAGAGAAAAGAAAAAAAGGACAAAAAAAGTAAGACTTTGGACATAAGCTTGCACCTTCACATTCTTCAGTACATTTATTAAGTAGGCTGCTAGGATATTGGACTTGAAATGTTCCAAGCATGTTCTATTCACACATGCTAGTGTGAATAGACATTGTCCTGTGTACTCAGTTAAACAGTTTATTTAGTTCATCATAACCATCAATAAATACACTATATGGCCAAAAGTTTGTGGACATCTGACCACCCGTATGTGGTTACTGAACATCCCATTCCAGATTTAGTCCCTTCTTTGCTGTTATAATAACCTCCACTCATGGAAAGGCTTTCCAGTATACTTTGGAGCATGGCTGTGGAGATTTGTGCCCATTCAGCAACAAGAGCATTAGTGAGGTCGGGCAGTGATGTTGGACGAGAAGGTCTTGTGTGCAGTCAGTGTTCCAATTCATCCCAAAGGTGTTCAGTGGGGTTGAGGTCAGGGTTCTGTGCAGGCCACTCAATTTCTCCAACCACTCCAACCTTGGCAAACCATGACTTCATGGACCTCACTTTGTGCACAAGGGCATTGTCATGCTGAAACGGGTTTGGACTAGACCCCTCGGTTCCAGTGACAGGAAATTGTAATGCTGCAGCATACAAAGACATCCCATACAATTGTGTGCTTCAAACTTTGTGGCAACAGTTTGGGGAAGACCCACATATGGGTGTGATGTTCAGGTGTCCACAAGCCTTTGGTGGTCTAGTGTAACTCACGCACAGTGGTCTTCCAAATGTTTCTGTGTGATCCTTAATGAGAGCTTTCAGCAACAACAATAGTCACACAAGATGATCTGACTTGCTCCAACAGAGGGAACAGTTCTTCCCTGTATGTGTCCGCAAATGCCACCATGCAGCTTCTGTCTGCTTGCTGTCATTGAGTGTTTCTGACGTTCTAAGAAATGAGGGTTAAATGTGTGGCCTAATTTCACAAGCAATAATGCATAACTATGATCCCACACAATGCAGAAAACCAATACAAATCACTGAACAAAATCTAGTCTTGTGTTTAATATCTCACGTGAATGTGCCTTTTTACAACAGACAAACAGCAAGATTTATCGGACAAATACAAGGGTAAGTACTTTACATCTTTACAAAACATCTGATTTTGTTATGTTAGTCCAACTGGAGGCAGTTCTACTGTATCTGCAAGCTTACACCTGAGGGCCGATTGCTAAAACTGATAGCTATCCTTTATAATCTTGGCTGCATGGTTCACTGTGCTGAACTGTTTGTGTGTGTCCCAGCCATATGGTGCTCCAATGACCTAAGGGCCACATGTAATTTACCTTTTTATAGTGGTAGTAACAAGGAGCTTACTGAGGCCTCTGATGCTACAACACTGATTTTTCACCCTACTCACCCTGCCTGTAGCAGTACACACACATATGTATATATACACACACACATGTGTATATATATACACACACACACACACACACACACACAGTATATTACAAAATATGTATTGATCTTGTTTTCATTTTGTATTGTAATTGACTGTATGCAAGGACTGCATAGCTGGTAAGGTGTGTATTTGCCAAATGTGGTTTCATGTACTTAGAACTACTTAATTTAAAATGGTAGTATATGAACTGTCTTCATATACCATGGCCAGGTTAGAGTAATCCCTCGCCCAGGATTAAAGAGTATTGGCACATGACACCACAGAAAGCCTCACAAAGTCATGCTGCACATATCTGATGGAACAAAAGTACTGATTTTCATGTGCTTAATGTATAAGGGCTATTAAATATTATATACAATACAAAATACATTTGCTTTAGAAATTTAGTAAAAATATACATAAATATATCATGTTACAGATATGAGCTTGATAGAAAGAAATAAACCTGCTGAAGGTGAAATAAATGACACATGAGCTGACTTCAATTATACGCAGTATGTAGCACTAGGTGGGACCAAGGCAAAGATGGCATCCCCTCAGGCAACTTTGACTGTCAAAAATAATCCTAACCGTTTTTGACAAGTTGTGTGTTTGACTCACTTAGTACATGTACTGATGTCATCACTGCTGCTGGTATTGGCTATGCAGATAAAGATGGAGTAGGTGCTGAAGGCCAGCTTCTCAGCAGTGAGGATGGAACAGTGATTGAGGAGAAAAAGAAATCCAATCTGCCAAAGAAAGAAAAATCTGTACTTCAAGGGAAGCTCACCAAACTAGCTGTGCAAATTGGAAAAGCAGGTTAGAAATGTTAAGTGGTGTTTTAATATTTGAGTTATATTTTTATTTATTTATTTGTATCTGCTTATATTGTAAGATCATTGTATTTTACCTGAAGAATTATTTTTTTCACATTAGCTTTTGAATAGCTGCATGTATATCAGAAAACTTACATTTGTGTTTTACTCATCAGGCCTTTTCATGTCAGCCATCACAGTCATTATTTTGGTGGTGCTCTTTTTGGTGGACACTTTCTGCATCCAAGGGCTTCCATGGATTAAAGACTGCACCCCTGTCTATATCCAGTTCTTTGTCAAGTTCTTCATCATTGGAGTCACTGTGTTGGTTGTTGCTGTGCCTGAGGGACTTCCTCTCGCTGTCACCATCTCATTAGCATACTCTGTCAAAGTACGAGTCCAAGAGCATGAACTTAGACTTTGTCCATGCAATGTGTAGAAAGTGTTGACAATATATCTAGAGAGCAGATACACTCTAGATATGGTCAAAGGTTTGTGGACACATTACCATAACACTCATATGTGTTTTTTGAACATCCCTTTCCAGATGTAGTTCCCCCTTTGCTGTTATAATGACTTCCACTCCAATAGGAAGGCTTTCCACTAGAATTTGGAGCATGGCTGTAGGGATTTGCCCATTCAGCCACAAGAGCATTAGTGAGGTCACACTAGAGCATTAGTGAGGCCTGGGGCACAGCTGGCATTCCAATTCATCCCAAAGGTGTTCAGTGGGCTTGAGGGAAGGAAAACTATAATGCTACAGTAATGCTACAGCAAACATATACATCCTATACAATTGTGTACATCTGTGGCAACAGTTTGGGGAAGGCCCACATATGGATGTGATGGTCAGGTGTCCACAAACCTTTGGCCATATAGTGTAGCTCTATAAATGGCATTATGCATTTACTTGTATTAGATCACAAATAAATTATTATTTTTGAATGCCAACTTGAAATGATTATACATCTTCATTTGGTTATGGTGCTCTGCAACTGTTCTCTTGGTCTTTCAGAAAATGATGAAAGATAACAACTTGGTCAGACACTTGGATGCATGTGAGACGATGGGCAATGCCACTGCCATCTGCTCAGATAAGACGGGCACATTAACCATGAACAGAATGACTGTGGTGCAGGTTTATGTGGGAGACAGACACTACAGGAGGGTGCCTGAACCTGATCTCATTCAAAGCAAGATCTTGGATCTGCTCATCATTGGCATTAGTGTTAACTGTGCATATACTACTAAGATCATGGTGAGAAATCATGGCTAGTACAGTATGCATGCTTGTGCCTGCATCTGTGAGCTTTTTCAGCTTAGTTTCCAGCAAATTTGTTATCTTGAAATCTATTAATTTTGAACCTAAAAAGTTGATCACTGTGTTTTGTTGTTGTTCCATTTGTTTTATTTCCATTCTACTAAATACTATTGAATGAAATATACACAATAGATTGTAGATTTCACAATACAATAGATTTTAACTAAAATGTTACCTGGGATACTGTATAAATTTCTGCTTCTGTTTGTGTGGGTGTATTTGTAGCCACCTGAGAAGGAAGGTGGACTACCTCGTCAGGTGGGGAACAAAACTGAATGTGCCTTGCTGGGGTTTACGCTTGACTTGGGCAGAGACTACCAAGTCATCCGCAAAGAATATCCAGAAGAGAGGCTTTTCAAAGTATACACCTTCAACTCTGTGAGAAAATCCATGAGCACAGTGCTGAAAAATTTTGATGGAAGTTATCGGATGTTCAGCAAAGGAGCCTCTGAAATTCTGCTGAAGAAGTAGGTTTGCACTTGAGATATTGTGATCTCAAAACAAGTGTAAATGTGGTACCAGCACTATGGATGAATTCAACTGAAGATTGATATACTTGGTGTTGCAGCTTATACAACTTCTTGGTGTGATAGCATCTGCAGAGGTCTAGGCCTTCCATATTATTATATTACTCAGTTTTCATACAATGACTTTATATACTGTAAAACAAGAAATCTACACCAGTTTTGAGCTGTTAGTAAAAGGTACACAAACCAATATATACGCACCTCACCTAGCATTTGCTCTGTGTTTGCAGGTGTTGTAAAATCTTAACAGCTAGCGGTGATTCCAAGGTCTTCAAGCCCAGAGATCGAGATGACCTGCTGAATAATGTGATTGAGCCCATGGCTTTAGAGGGTTTGAGGACAATCTGCCTAGCCTACAGGGACTTTTCCGCCTCAGAGGGGGAACCAGACTGGGACAATGAAGCTGACGTCCTCACAGGCCTCACCTGCATCTGTGTTGTGGGAATTGAAGATCCTGTACGGCCAGAGGTAAGCGCTCACCTGAGTCTCATTTTACAGGTTTTGTGGCTAACTTCCGCAGATACATATTCATACAATTTCAAATAGACCTGATTGACTGATGAAAATGATCTTATTTCAGACACTGAAAATAACAGGCCATCTTACCCACAAGACTCCTCATAAGTATGTATATGTTTTTAGTTTCTAACCTATGTGTGCTTTGACTGACTCAGGTCCCTGATGCCATTAAGAAATGTCAGCGGGCAGGAATCACGGTACGTATGGTCACAGGGGACAACATTAACACTGCCCGCGCTATTGCCAATAAGTGTGGTATCCTCCATCCTGGAGATGATTTCCTGTGCCTTGAGGGCAAAGAATTCAACAGGCGAATACGCAATGAACTAGGAGAGGCAAGTTACCAACAATGTACATACATCTATAATCAAGATATTTTAAAGGACTTTAAAGGACTTTTTTTTTTTTTTTTTTTAAGAGTATGTCACATTGTTATATTTTATGAATTTTAAAATATTATTATAAAATAAGATGCTGCTGCTTTACTCAGAACTTCATTTGGATATTTATCCCATAAACTCTGACAAATGTGAAACAAGCAATGCAGACCAAAAAGACTGTATCTAAAAATAAAAAAAGTATGGCTTTCATGTTTTTATTGTCATTATGTGTCCTCATTTCAGATTGAACAAGAGCGTATTGACAAGATTTGGCCTAAACTGCGTGTGCTGGCAAGATCCTCTCCAACCGATAAGCATACATTAGTAAAAGGTAAGATTTTGGAACTAGCAATGGTTTGATATTGCAAGTTGTATCCCATTTATAGATATAGATACTCAATCCAGCAATGCAACTCTTGTGTAATTTTATCATCGCAGGTATAATTGATAGCACTGCGGTAGAGCAAAGACAAGTAGTAGCTGTAACAGGAGATGGAACAAATGATGGCCCTGCCTTGAAGAAAGCTGATGTTGGCTTTGCCATGGTATGTATTTTAAAATGCTAAACAGGAAAAATAAAAAAGGGAAAAAATAAAAAGAGAGAGAGAAAAAATAGGAATGAATAGAAGGTGAATTAATGGAATATAATGATAAATTGAATGGGAATAATAAAAAAAAAAAACCACTACAAAATCTGTGATAGATGTTGAGACACAGTGAAAACTCATTTTATTTGTCATGTTGATTTGTCATGATTCTTTAGGGCATTGCTGGAACAGATGTGGCCAAAGAGGCCTCAGACATTATCTTGACAGATGACAACTTCACCAGCATAGTGAAAGCTGTTATGTGGGGGCGAAACGTCTATGACAGCATCTCAAAATTCCTGCAATTTCAACTGACAGTCAAT
The DNA here is from genome assembly GCF_027358585.1 of Pangasianodon hypophthalmus. Classification (NCBI taxonomy): domain Eukaryota; kingdom Metazoa; phylum Chordata; class Actinopteri; order Siluriformes; family Pangasiidae; genus Pangasianodon; species Pangasianodon hypophthalmus. The sequence continues at coordinate 23,775,236 of NC_069716.1, forward strand.
GTAGTGGCTGTAGTGGTGGCATTCACTGGCGCCTGTATCACACAGGTCGGTGTTTCCTCAAAATAGTCCTACTGGAGGTAGTATTTTTATGTAGATGGCAGAGTTTACAAAGTTCCCCCTGCCCCCACAGGACTCTCCACTAAAGGCAGTCCAGATGTTGTGGGTAAATCTAATCATGGACACATTTGCATCACTGGCTCTGGCCACCGAGCCACCCACTGAGGCTTTACTGCTGAGGAAACCCTACGGTCGCAACAAGCCCCTCATCTCCAGAACCATGATGAAAAACATTCTGGGTCATGCTGTATACCAACTCACTATCATCTTTACTCTGTTGTTTGCTGGTGAGAAGTGCATTTTGGGTTAGTCTGTTAGTAGCCATTCTACTGATATGAAACGTGTATATTAATAAGCAAGAGTAAACTGAAACTCCCTGTGCAAAACTGCAACATGAAGTAAAATGAAGACCAAAAAATGGAATCTTCCTTTTGATTACTGTAGATAATCTTTTGGTTTATGATTTATCCCCTAACAGGTGAGAAGATCTTTGATATTGACAGTGGCAGGAATGCTCCTTTACATGCCCCTCCTTCAGAACACTACACAATTGTCTTCAACACCTTTGTCATGATGCAACTCTTCAATGAGTTCAATGCTCGCAAGATCCATGGCGAGAGGAATGTGTTTGATGGCATCTTCAACAACCTGATCTTCTGTTCCATTGTTTTTGGCACATTTGTTATCCAGGTAAAGTAAGACAGCAGTATTGTAGTAATATAATTTAGTTAGACTGAGGGTAGGGAATAGGGTTGCTTTTCCTTCTCATTTTTTTTCCCGTTTCACAAATAAATTAGGTTATAACCATAATTCATTCTAGAATTAATAACAATTTATAAACCTGCCTTAATTTTTTTTTGACACTAGTGCTCTCTTTTGCAGATTGTAATTGTGCAATTTGGTGGAAAGCCCTTCAGCTGTGTGGGACTTAGTATTGAACAGTGGCTTTGGTGTGTCTTTCTTGGCTTTGGATGCCTTATCTGGGGCCAGGTGAGCTTAAAGACACCTTGTCTTTGTCTCTTTGTTTCTTTTGGGGTTTTTATGGTCCTCATTCTTTGCAATACCAATCCACAGCTGATAACCACCATTCCCACAAGTCGGCTGAAGTTCCTGAAGACTGCTGGGCATGGTACCCAGAAGGAAGAGATCCCAGAGGAGGAACTGGAGGAGATGGAGGCCCTGGATGAGATCGACCATGCTGAGATGGAATTGAGGAGAGGGCAGGTCCTCTGGTGCAGGGGCCTCAACAGAATCCAGACTCAAGTAAGTGACAGCTGTGCCATCCTAAAAGATAACACAGTGACATACAACTTGTTTTTCTTTCCCAATGTAGACAAAATATTTCAGTAGTAGGTAGTCCATAGTTAATTCACATTTTGCTTTATTTTTTTCTTATATTTTTACTTCTTATTGTTTTTAAACAGATCCGTGTGGTGAATGCTTTCCGGGAAGCCTTGTCCCCTTATGAAGGCTTGGAGACTCCAGAATCGCGAAGCTCCATCCACAACTTCATGAGTCACCCAGAGTTCCGCATCGAAGACTCCGATCTGGCCATCCCTCTAATTGATGAAACAGAGTCTGAGGAAGACGGACCAACAAAACGCGGTTTTGTACAGTCAGCCATTCCTTCTCGCATATCTTCACCTAATCAGAACAATAATTCTGCCAACAGCAGAACATTTCATCACTACAAGGACTTTAAAAAGACTGCAACCCCTCAAACTCCTGGTAGTCCGATGCACAGCCTGGAGACATCGTTGTGATTTCACTCCTGCTAGAAACCCTGTTAAGATCACATCTATACCAACCCTGCTATTACCATGTCAATAAAGAACACAACCAGGAGGTCAAGTGACTGTGATTTCTTCGAGTAATCACTCATTCCTGGATCAAAATCCCTTTGTTGTTACTAGAAAATTTCATTTAACCAATCACTGCCTGATGTAATCAGGGTGTGTGCCTTTTACTCCTCACCTGAACATTTTCCTCAGATATATTGCAGCTCTGCATTTCAGTTCTTAACAATGTACATGAATCCATAATGAAGCCTGAAGCTGCACCACTTTCATTATATATTGTTTTGGTAGATATGTAGCCTGCTTAACTAAGTAGTCCTGAGCTTAGCTGAACTAACATTTAACAAACTACTGAATGCTTATTAAGGTTTCAGTGAATATCGTCAATGTTTTTAAGTATTTTTTTAACAGATAAACAATTTCGACTACATGTGTTCACTGCAGAGCTAGACAGTAACTGTCTTGTCTGTAAACTGACCAATGTGTCTGGATGGCATTTTCAAGGGAATAAAGAATTAGGGGTGGGTGTGAGTTTAATGTGATTGGGTAAAAGACATTTTCTAAAAACAACAAGGTGATGTTGGTCAACAACATATTTGAAGAAATCAAGTTCACAGAGGAGGCAACTGGGTGTTCTTGTAGTGAAATGGAGCATTTACTGTCTGTGGGTGTACTTGGTCTGAGAATGTAGTTAATCATTTGATTGGTTTTTAAGTATATTCATCCCCTGGATTTATGAAAATAAAAGGTTTATTGTTTACACATTTTCCTTCAGACAGTTATATAGTGATTGACATTTGACCGAAATTGCTCACTTCCCCCTGTGTTTTTTATGAAAAACTTTGATATGAATTTGATGTTTATATTATAGTTAAAATGGTCTGTTTACATGCATTTGGAGAATCTCAGCTTGCATGAAATTGGGATACGTATAAGGTTTATACATAGTTGCTGCTGTATCTGTATGTGAGCTTTTTAAGGAGTATACCAATTTATAGAACTATTTTAAGCCTTCAGCATTTTGGTCTAGTTTAGTGGAGTCTGGAATAAATGAGAGGAAAGAATTATCACACAGTATGCAATTCAAGTACAAAAAATTTTTTAAAATTAATAATAAAAAAACTTTGTACTATAGGCTAATAATTAACTGTTATATTCAATTGATTGAAAGTGTTTAACATCTAACACTTTACCACCTGCCTTTTTGATCACTGCATTGATCTTTGTCTCAGGCTTAAGTTCAGCAGTCCCTGGTTATTTTATTGCAAACAGTAAACACATATTTGGCGTAACAATGCTAAATCACAGCAGCTGCGCTACATACGAGCTTAATGTAAGGGTTTTAAATTTAGGAACTTCAAGCAAAAGTTTATGAAATTTTATAATTTCTTTTCATTGATACTCTCAGATATTGTGTACTTCTGAAAAATGAGCACACGTTGTATAGTTTTACCAAATTATCTCACAGGCCCTTCGGGAATATAACAAATTGATGATCTGTGTATTTCTTTAGCAAAAGTACAGAAGTTTTTCACATCATGACCTGATAATCTTGGCTTCTGTTGAGAATTGTAAAAGGCAATAGGTTATGTTCTGTTGTGCTGCACATAACATTAGAAAAGGCTCTTTGATACTATTTGTTTCACTGTAGTTTCATTCCTATTTTGGGAATTAATGCTGGTCCATCTGTTTATGGATTTTTTTTCTATTGTAATATTTGTCAGTTACTTACTGTCTAATCATGAGCAGTGTAAACCGTGACTGTGGTTCAATGTACATTTTGTAAGTGTCAGTAATGTGTGTCTTTGGCAATAAAAAAATGTGTATTTAGTTAAAAAGTCAACAACTGATACAATATTGCAACACCGGTGTTAATTAATTGTTAAGCATTGCTGATCGTTTATTAGCAATATTAGCTCAAGCACTAGCAGTTACAAGGGGTCTCGGTCTCTTCTTCGGAAGACAATTCGATACACACCTTGATAGGTTATCAGGCTGATGTTTTAAAAGATATATTTTGTGCAGCTGTTTAATACATTACTTAGAGCTGTTTTTATGAAATGTGATGTTATGCAGTGTGAATTTAACTGAAAAAAGGGTATGCTTTAAATGGCCAGGCCTCATTCGGTGTGACTGACAGGTACAGAGGAGCATGGAAGGGCGTAGAGAGAAGTACACCCTGTTTAGTGTTTTCTCTGCTCCCACTTCACCTGGTTCAGCTAATTGGCTAATTACCAGCCCTCTGAGTTGATTAGAGCAGGGAAAGATTAAAATATTCAGGACAGGGGGTATTCTAGGACCAGAGCTGTGAGCCTCTGTATTCATTTATTGCAGTAATTTTAAAAACAGTGTGGACATACCCTGATCAAATCTTTACTTTTTGTCCCGCTGTTTTGAATGAGTCCTCTAGGTGGCGCTGTTGTGGAGATGCTCTTGATTCTGTAGCAGCAGGTGATTGCAATTTTGGGTGAAAGACTACAGTTTCCTAAATCTCGCATAGGCTACCACGACTAGTAGAGTAACTGAGCTCATTTGTTTATCCGTGTAAATAGTAAGAGTAGCAAACCGTACAACACATTTGTTTTTCTGATTTGAAATGTTTTTCTTACTCATAATTTTACCGTCAGAGGAGTTTGGACTGCTGGCTCAAGACTGACCTTTAGATACTCGTGATATTGTGTAAGCTACGCAAAAAATGTTTTTTATTTACTTATTTACTGAGACATAAGTATCCTTTAATGCATTATGGAGAAATACTGTACGTCCAGAATAAAGAAATGAAGGTAGGCAGCGCTGTATATGATGAAGCAGGCCTGGAGAAACTGCTGGTGGAAAATGGCGGATGAGTGGCGCATGTGTAAAGATGAACTTCTTTTCCTTTTTACTAAATTTGGGACTGAGGAGAAAGTTGTTCGTGTTGTAGAAAACTAGAGCTATTTTACTGCTACAAATTTTCACCCTTTGTGCCACGAAGAAACTTGGTAATTACTATAAATCACAGTATTTTATGTGAAACTTACATTAAGTACATGTTTGGTGATTCTAACCTCTTACTCAGTGTTTAGATTAAAATTACTAAAATTATTGTTCACAATTTATCTTCTTTTCGCCAAGAAATCCTCGTGAAAATGTTTTACTCAGTTTAAGGTAATTAAGTTGTAGACATTTTTCCCCGATTTGTTTTCTCCTGCAATACCACATCCGACCACTGAGGGGCAATGTTGTATAATTCACGTCAATTTTTACATGTTTTTAAATTCTCCACATTTTGGTTTGTCATGTGTTACTCGTTTTAATCGAAGGATTTTAATCCTTTTAAATGTTTGTTTAGAAAAAACTACTTTGTAAACTAATGTGAGTATTGTGTAATGTGTGTAGTGCGGAGGATTTTGTATTCTCGTCTCTGATTGGTCAGTTTGCGCATTCATTATCATTTCCTTTTTGTTTTTGTGTGAACTGGCACTTATACCGCCCTTTTCTCTGCTAATTTTAGTATAAACAATATAGTTCCCGTATTTTACACTGGTTTATTATAGAATATTAAGAGACAGCAGCATTTGCCGTCCTCGGGTTTACAGTTGTGTAGAATGTCCCTGTTTGTTGTTTGCTGTTGTCGGTATCGCTTCTCGGCCTTTTGGCTAAGATCAAGTGTAGTATCTGTTCTTATCAGTTTAATATCTGATACGTCCCCTACCCGGGGACCATATATTAAATTGATTTTTGGAACAGGGAGATGGAATAGGGGCTTGCTCCGTCCACTCCACGCATCGACCCGGTATTGCAGTACTTCCGGGAACGGTGCACCCCTCTCTCTACTGTCAAAGAAAGATACAGTCTGTGCATCTGTCTGGCTGTGATGTTCTCCAGTTCCATGGAAGTCCGCGCTGTGCAGTTTGGTTGTGGATTTCTGCATTTGAGCTGTTTGTGATCTCACTGACTTCACATTTCAGCACAGAAAAGGGTTTTAACGTTGTTCATGCAGGGTCAGTGTGGTCTGCCATGAAAACCATACTCACTACTCCGACTTTTGGCTGCATTTTTAGAACCAAACTGTACCTGACAAACGCACAATAAAGTCGTTTATTTTCTGTAAAAACACGTAGAGTCTCATGAACTCCAAGGAAGCCTGAATTATAGCATGACAAAAGCAGGTTTAAAGGGTAAATTATAGTATTTATTGTAAGTAAACTAAAACCCAAATCGTGGTCCTTGTCGCAACGAAAAGATTTATTTCATGCATGTGGCACCAGATTTTTAATCAGCGGCTCCAAATTGTAACGATCCTGTTAATAAATCAAGAATAATAAATTAATACAACAATCACAATTTGTGGTAGACGGAACTATCTATCCGGAACTATGTATCCAGACTCCCATTACCGGTCGGACAGAAATTTCCGCTCTCATGCGTGTTTGTTCATAGACTGTGGTTATATAGTCACTTGTAATTGCATAAAGTTCAAAGCAGCTTTTCTACCCTGTCCCTTATTTATTCCCTAAAACTATGAATGGAAGTGAAATGTCTTGTAGAGAAGTCGTTTTGTTTTGGCTGTAAGTCGCCGCCTGTCCTGTACACAGAGGGGGCGGGGCTAACTGTAGCGATGCTTTTCTATCTTTATAAAATTGTTAAACATAGTTTTTTTTCTGACACTTATTGCTTTCTTCTGAACTGACTATCGTGTTTTTAGTGTACATGTTTGGATTAAAAAAGCAGTTTCCTGAGCATTGTGGATCTCGTTACATATTCAGCAGCAGTGCATCATGGGAAGTGTTGTACTGTTTTGTTATTAAGAAAATAGATGACCTACACGGCTTTGTGTGTAATAAAGGTTAGTCTTATTTCTGCAATACTTTTAGACTGCAGTGTTTTAGCCTCAGATGTTTGTGTAATGATTAGTGCTGTATTCTTCACCGTGATGGTAAACAGTGTGTGCTGCGGTGCAGTCGGTAGCCGAGGGTAGTGCAATTCATACTTACCTGGCAGGGGAGATACCATGATCAAGAAGGTGGTTCACCCAGGGCGAGGCTCAACCATTGCACTCCGGTTGTGCTGACCCCTGCGAATTCCCCAAATGTGGGAATCTCGACTGCATAATTTCTGGTAGTGGGGGACTGCGTTCGCGCTCTCCCCTGATATTCACTGTATTAAAATTAGATGCAATACTGCTCTTTTTCAAGATTATGTCGCGTTCATTCTGGTTAGTCTGTTTGTGCACCAACCGGTGAAATCAAGCAAGGTTGTGTGTACTCTATTGCTGGTCTAAAAAGCTACACTAGTGAGCAGAACACGGCACTGCAACATGCAGAAGTACAGCACAAGAAACAACACACGACAGGTCGTGCTGTGATAGGACAATAATCCATGCCAGAGTTACCAAACAGAAGTTGTGAGTCTCGGACAATTGCTTTTCTTGTCTTGGTAGTGTCTGGTTTATGCCATATATTTTCAACTTTGTTATAACGGATGTCACTGTGCTCCTAGCAAGGTTCAAAGCTTTGCTGATCTTTTACTAACCTTCTCTGTCCATCATAGATTGTGATTATGCAATTTCAAGTGACCTATATAAAGTTCAAAGTAGCTTTTTCTACCCTGTCCCTTATTCCCCAAAACAACGAATGGAATCAAAATGTCTTGTAGAGAAGTGGTTTTGTTTTGGTTGTAACTCTCCTCCTGACCTGCACACAGGGGGCGGGGCTAACTGTAGCAAGGCTTCAAGGCTTATTTTTACTGACTCTTATTGCTTAGTGTAGCAATGTGCTCTTTCTTCTGGACTGAAGAAAGTATTATTTCTGCAATACTTTTAGACTGCAGTGTTTTAGCCTCAGATGTTTGTGTAATGATTAGTGCTGTATTCTTCACCGTGATGGTAAACAGTGTGTGCTGCGGTGCAGTCGGTAGCCGAGGGTAGTGCAATTCATACTTACCTGGCAGGGGAGATACCATGATCAAGAAGGTGGTTCACCCAGGGCGAGGCTCAACCATTGCACTCCGGTTGTGCTGACCCCTGCGAATTCCCCAAATGTGGGAATCTCGACTGCATAATTTCTGGTAGTGGGGGACTGCGTTCGCGCTCTCCCCTGATATTCACTGTATTAAAATTAGATATAATACTGCTCTGTTTCAAGATTATGTCGCGTTCATTCTGGTTAGTCTGTTTGTGCACCAACCAGTGAAATCAAGCAAGGTTGTGTGTACTCTATTGCTGGTCTAAAAAGCTACACTAGTGAGCAGAACATGGCACTGCAACATGCAGAAGTACAGCACAAGAAACAACACACGACAGGTCGTGCTGTGATAGGACAATAATCCATGCCAGAGTTACCAAACAGAAGTTGTGAGTCTCGGACAATTGCTTTTCTTGTCTTGGTAGTGTCTGGTTTATGCCATATATTTTCAACTTTGTTATAACGGATGTCACTGTGCTCCTAGCAAGGTTCAAAGCTTTGCTGATCTTTTACTAACCTTCTCTGTCCATCATAGATTGTGATTATGCAATTTCAAGTGACCTATATAAAGTTCAAAGTAGCTTTTTCTACCCTGTCCCTTATTCCCCAAAACAACGAATGGAATCAAAATGTCTTGTAGAGAAGTGGTTTTGTTTTGGTTGTAACTCTCCTCCTGACCTGCACACAGGGGGCGGGGCTAACTGTAGCAAGGCTTCAAGGCTTATTTTTACTGACTCTTATTGCTTAGTGTAGCAATGTGCTCTTTCTTCTGGACTGAAGAAAGTATTATTTCTGCAATACTTTTAGACTGCAGTGTTTTAGCCTCAGATGTTTGTGTAATGATTAGTGCTGTATTCTTCACCGTGATGGTAAACAGTGTGTGCTGCGGTGCAGTCGGTAGCCGAGGGTAGTGCAATTCATACTTACCTGGCAGGGGAGATACCATGATCAAGAAGGTGGTTCACCCAGGGCGAGGCTCAACCATTGCACTCCGGTTGTGCTGACCCCTGCGAATTCCCCAAATGTGGGAATCTCGACTGCATAATTTCTGGTAGTGGGGGACTGCGTTCGCGCTCTCCCCTGATATTCACTGTATTAAAATTAGATACAATACTGCTCTGTTTCAAGATTATGTCGCGTTCATTCTGGTTAGTCTGTTTGTGCACCAACCGGTGAAATCAAGCAAGGTTGTGTGTACTCTATTGCTGGTTTAAAAAGCTACACTAGTGAGCAGAACATGGCACTGCAACATGCAGAAGTACAGCATAAGAAACAACACACGACAGGTCGTGCTGTGATAGGACAATAATCCATGCCAGAGTTACCAAACAGAAGTTGTGAGTCTCGGACAATTGCTTTTCTTGTCTTGGTAGTGTCTGGTTTATGCCATATATTTTCAACTTTGTTATAACGGATGTCACTGTGCTCCTAGCAAGGTTCAAAGCTTTGCTGATCTTTTACTAACCTTCTCTGTCCATCATAGATTGTGATTATGCAATTTCAAGTGACCTATATAAAGTTCAAAGTAGCTTTTTCTACCCTGTCCCTTATTCCCCAAAACAACGAATGGAATCAAAATGTCTTGTAGAGAAGTGGTTTTGTTTTGGTTGTAACTCTCCTCCTGACCTGCACACAGGGGGCGGGGCTAACTGTAGCAAGGCTTCAAGGCTTATTTTTACTGACTCTTATTGCTTAGTGTAGCAATGTGCTCTTTCTTCTGGACTGAAGAAAGTATTATTTCTGCAATACTTTTAGACTGCAGTGTTTTAGCCTCAGATGTTTGTGTAATGATTAGTGCTGTATTCTTCACCGTGATGGTAAACAGTGTGTGCTGCGGTGCAGTCGGTAGCCGAGGGTAGTGCAATTCATACTTACCTGGCAGGGGAGATACCATGATCAAGAAGGTGGTTCACCCAGGGCGAGGCTCAACCATTGCACTCCGGTTGTGCTGACCCCTGCGAATTCCCCAAATGTGGGAATCTCGACTGCATAATTTCTGGTAGTGGGGGACTGCGTTCGCGCTCTCCCCTGATATTCACTGTATTAAAATTAGATGCAATACTGCTCTTTTTCAAGATTATGTCGCGTTCATTCTGGTTAGTCTGTTTGTGCACCAACCGGTGAAATCAAGCAAGGTTGTGTGTACTCTATTGCTGGTCTAAAAAGCTACACTAGTGAGCTGAACATGGCACTGCAACATGCAGAAGTACAGCACAAGAAACAACACACGACAGGTCGTGCTGTTATAGGACAATAATCCATGCCAGAGTTACCAAACAGAAGTTGTGAGTCTCGGACAATTGCTTTTCTTGTCTTGGTAGTGTCTGGTTTATGCCATATATTTTCAACTTTGTTATAACGGATGTCACTGTGCTCCTAGCAAGGTTCAAAGCTTTGCTGATCTTTTACTAACCTTCTCTGTCCATCATAGATTGTGATTATGCAATTTCAAGTGACCTATATAAAGTTCAAAGTAGCTTTTTCTACCCTGTCCCTTATTCCCCAAAACAACGAATGGAATCAAAATGTCTTGTAGAGAAGTGGTTTTGTTTTGGTTGTAACTCTCCTCCTGACCTGCACACAGGGGGCGGGGCTAACTGTAGCAAGGCTTCAAGGCTTATTTTTACTGACTCTTATTGCTTAGTGTAGCAATGTGCTCTTTCTTCTGGACTGAAGAAAGTATTATTTCTGCAATACTTTTAGACTGCAGTGTTTTAGCCTCAGATGTTTGTGTAATGATTAGTGCTGTATTCTTCACCGTGATGGTAAACAGTGTGTGCTGCGGTGCAGTCGGTAGCCGAGGGTAGTGCAATTCATACTTACCTGGCAGGGGAGATACCATGATCAAGAAGGTGGTTCACCCAGGGCGAGGCTCAACCATTGCACTCCGGTTGTGCTGACCCCTGCGAATTCCCCAAATGTGGGAATCTCGACTGCATAATTTCTGGTAGTGGGGGACTGCGTTCGCGCTCTCCCCTGATATTCACTGTATTAAAATTAGATATAATACTGCTCTGTTTCAAGATTATGTCGCGTTCATTCTGGTTAGTCTGTTTGTGCACCAACCGGTGAAATCAAGCAAGGTTGTGTGTACTCTATTGCTGGTCTAAAAAGCTACACTAGTGAGCAGAACATGGCACTGCAACATGCAGAAGTACAGCACAAGAAACAACACACGACAGGTCGTGCTGTGATAGGACAATAATCCATGCCAGAGTTACCAAACAGAAGTTGTGAGTCTCGGACAATTGCTTTTCTTGTCTTGGTAGTGTCTGGTTTATGCCATATATTTTCAACTTTGTTATAACGGATGTCACTGTGCTCCTAGCAAGGTTCAAAGCTTTGCTGATCTTTTACTAACCTTCTCTGTCCATCATAGATTGTGATTATGCAATTTCAAGTGACCTATATAAAGTTCAAAGTAGCTTTTTCTACCCTGTCCCTTATTCCCCAAAACAACGAATGGAATCAAAATGTCTTGTAGAGAAGTGGTTTTGTTTTGGTTGTAACTCTCCTCCTGACCTGCACACAGGGGGCGGGGCTAACTGTAGCAAGGCTTCAAGGCTTATTTTTACTGACTCTTATTGCTTAGTGTAGCAATGTGCTCTTTCTTCTGGACTGAAGAAAGTATTATTTCTGCAATACTTTTAGACTGCAGTGTTTTAGCCTCAGATGTTTGTGTAATGATTAGTGCTGTATTCTTCACCGTGATGGTAAACAGTGTGTGCTGCGGTGCAGTCGGTAGCCGAGGGTAGTGCAATTCATACTTACCTGGCAGGGGAGATACCATGATCAAGAAGGTGGTTCACCCAGGGCGAGGCTCAACCATTGCACTCCGGTTGTGCTGACCCCTGCGAATTCCCCAAATGTGGGAATCTCGACTGCATAATTTCTGGTAGTGGGGGACTGCGTTCGCGCTCTCCCCTGATATTCACTGTATTAAAATTAGATACAATACTGCTCTGTTTCAAGATTATGTCGCGTTCATTCTGGTTAGTCTGTTTGTGCACCAACCGGTGAAATCAAGCAAGGTTGTGTGTACTCTATTGCTGGTCTAAAAAGCTACACTAGTGAGCAGAACATGGCACTGCAACATGCAGAAGTACAGCACAAGAAACAACACACGACAGGTCGTGCTGTGATAGGACAATAATCCATGCCAGAGTTACCAAACAGAAGTTGTGAGTCTCGGACAATTGCTTTTCTTGTCTTGGTAGTGTCTGGTTTATGCCATATATTTTCAACTTTGTTATAACGGATGTCACTGTGCTCCTAGCAAGGTTCAAAGCTTTGCTGATCTTTTACTAACCTTCTCTGTCCATCATAGATTGTGATTATGCAATTTCAAGTGACCTATATAAAGTTCAAAGTAGCTTTTTCTACCCTGTCCCTTATTCCCCAAAACAACGAATGGAATCAAAATGTCTTGTAGAGAAGTGGTTTTGTTTTGGTTGTAACTCTCCTCCTGACCTGCACACAGGGGGCGGGGCTAACTGTAGCAAGGCTTCAAGGCTTATTTTTACTGACTCTTATTGCTTAGTGTAGCAATGTGCTCTTTCTTCTGGACTGAAGAAAGTATTATTTCTGCAATACTTTTAGACTGCAGTGTTTTAGCCTCAGATGTTTGTGTAATGATTAGTGCTGTATTCTTCACCGTGATGGTAAACAGTGTGTGCTGCGGTGCAGTCGGTAGCCGAGGGTAGTGCAATTCATACTTACCTGGCAGGGGAGATACCATGATCAAGAAGGTGGTTCACCCAGGGCGAGGCTCAACCATTGCACTCCGGTTGTGCTGACCCCTGCGAATTCCCCAAATGTGGGAATCTCGACTGCATAATTTCTGGTAGTGGGGGGCTGCGTTCGCGCTCTCCCCTGATATTCACTGTATTAAAATTAGATGCAATACTGCTCTTTTTCAAGATTATGTCGCGTTCATTCTGGTTAGTCTGTTTGTGCACCAACCGGTGAAATCAAGCAAGGTTGTGTGTACTCTATTGCTGGTCTAAAAAGCTACACTAGTGAGCAGAACATGGCACTGCAACATGCAGAAGTACAGCACAAGAAACAACACACGACAGGTCGTGCTGTGATAGGACAATAATCCATGCCAGAGTTACCAAACAGAAGTTGTGAGTCTCGGACAATTGCTTTTCTTGTCTTGGTAGTGTCTGGTTTATGCCATATATTTTCAACTTTGTTATAACGGATGTCACTGTGCTCCTAGCAAGGTTCAAAGCTTTGCTGATCTTTTACTAACCTTCTCTGTCCATCATAGATTGTGATTATGCAATTTCAAGTGACCTATATAAAGTTCAAAGTAGCTTTTTCTACCCTGTCCCTTATTCCCCAAAACAACGAATGGAATCAAAATGTCTTGTAGAGAAGTGGTTTTGTTTTGGTTGTAACTCTCCTCCTGACCTGCACACAGGGGGCGGGGCTAACTGTAGCAAGGCTTCAAGGCTTATTTTTACTGACTCTTATTGCTTAGTGTAGCAATGTGCTCTTTCTTCTGGACTGAAGAAAGTATTATTTCTGCAATACTTTTAGACTGCAGTGTTTTAGCCTCAGATGTTTGTGTAATGATTAGTGCTGTATTCTTCACCGTGATGGTAAACAGTGTGTGCTGCGGTGCAGTCGGTAGCCGAGGGTAGTGCAATTCATACTTACCTGGCAGGGGAGATACCATGATCAAGAAGGTGGTTCACCCAGGGCGAGGCTCAACCATTGCACTCCGGTTGTGCTGACCCCTGCGAATTCCCCAAATGTGGGAATCTCGACTGCATAATTTCTGGTAGTGGGGGACTGCGTTCGCGCTCTCCCCTGATATTCACTGTATTAAAATTAGATGCAATACTGCTCTTTTTCAAGATTATGTCGCGTTCATTCTGGTTAGTCTGTTTGTGCACCAACCGGTGAAATCAAGCAAGGTTGTGTGTACTCTATTGCTGGTTTAAAAAGCTACACTAGTGAGCAGAACATGGCACTGCAACATGCAGAAGTACAGCACAAGAAACAACACACGACAGGTCGTGCTGTTATAGGACAATAATCCATGCCAGAGTTACCAAACAGAAGTTGTGAGTCTCGGACAATTGCTTTTCTTGTCTTGGTAGTGTCTGGTTTATGCCATATATTTTCAACTTTGTTATAACGGATGTCACTGTGCTCCTAGCAAGGTTCAAAGCTTTGCTGATCTTTTACTAACCTTCTCTGTCCATCATAGATTGTGATTATGCAATTTCAAGTGACCTATATAAAGTTCAAAGTAGCTTTTTCTACCCTGTCCCTTATTCCCCAAAACAACGAATGGAATCAAAATGTCTTGTAGAGAAGTGGTTTTGTTTTGGTTGTAACTCTCCTCCTGACCTGCACACAGGGGGCGGGGCTAACTGTAGCAAGGCTTCAAGGCTTATTTTTACTGACTCTTATTGCTTAGTGTAGCAATGTGCTCTTTCTTCTGGACTGAAGAAAGTATTATTTCTGCAATACTTTTAGACTGCAGTGTTTTAGCCTCAGATGTTTGTGTAATGATTAGTGCTGTATTCTTCACCGTGATGGTAAACAGTGTGTGCTGCGGTGCAGTCGGTAGCCGAGGGTAGTGCAATTCATACTTACCTGGCAGGGGAGATACCATGATCAAGAAGGTGGTTCACCCAGGGCGAGGCTCAACCATTGCACTCCGGTTGTGCTGACCCCTGCGAATTCCCCAAATGTGGGAATCTCGACTGCATAATTTCTGGTAGTGGGGGACTGCGTTCGCGCTCTCCCCTGATATTCACTGTATTAAAATTAGATGCAATACTGCTCTTTTTCAAGATTATGTCGCGTTCATTCTGGTTAGTCTGTTTGTGCACCAACCGGTGAAATCAAGCAAGGTTGTGTGTACTCTATTGCTGGTTTAAAAAGCTACACTAGTGAGCAGAACATGGCACTGCAACATGCAGAAGTACAGCACAAGAAACAACACACGACAGGTCGTGCTGTGATAGGACAATAATCCATGCCAGAGTTACCAAACAGAAGTTGTGAGTCTCGGACAATTGCTTTTCTTGTCTTGGTAGTGTCTGGTTTATGCCATATATTTTCAACTTTGTTATAACGGATGTCACTGTGCTCCTAGCAAGGTTCAAAGCTTTGCTGATCTTTTACTAACCTTCTCTGTCCATCATAGATTGTGATTATGCAATTTCAAGTGACCTATATAAAGTTCAAAGTAGCTTTTTCTACCCTGTCCCTTATTCCCCAAAACAACGAATGGAATCAAAATGTCTTGTAGAGAAGTGGTTTTGTTTTGGTTGTAACTCTCCTCCTGACCTGCACACAGGGGGCGGGGCTAACTGTAGCAAGGCTTCAAGGCTTATTTTTACTGACTCTTATTGCTTAGTGTAGCAATGTGCTCTTTCTTCTGGACTGAAGAAAGTATTATTTCTGCAATACTTTTAGACTGCAGTGTTTTAGCCTCAGATGTTTGTGTAATGATTAGTGCTGTATTCTTCACCGTGATGGTAAACAGTGTGTGCTGCGGTGCAGTCGGTAGCCGAGGGTAGTGCAATTCATACTTACCTGGCAGGGGAGATACCATGATCAAGAAGGTGGTTCACCCAGGGCGAGGCTCAACCATTGCACTCCGGTTGTGCTGACCCCTGCGAATTCCCCAAATGTGGGAATCTCGACTGCATAATTTCTGGTAGTGGGGGACTGCGTTCGCGCTCTCCCCTGATATTCACTGTATTAAAATTAGATGCAATACTGCTCTGTTTCAAGATTATGTCGCGTTCATTCTGGTTAGTCTGTTTGTGCACCAACCGGTGAAATCAAGCAAGGTTGTGTGTACTCTATTGCTGGTCTAAAAAGCTACACTAGTGAGCAGAACATGGCACTGCAACATGCAGAAGTACAGCACAAGAAACAACACACGACAGGTCGTGCTGTGATAGGACAATAATCCATGCCAGAGTTACCAAACAGAAGTTGTGAGTCTCGGACAATTGCTTTTCTTGTCTTGGTAGTGTCTGGTTTATGCCATATATTTTCAACTTTGTTATAACGGATGTCACTGTGCTCCTAGCAAGGTTCAAAGCTTTGCTGATCTTTTACTAACCTTCTCTGTCCATCATAGATTGTGATTATGCAATTTCAAGTGACCTATATAAAGTTCAAAGTAGCTTTTTCTACCCTGTCCCTTATTCCCCAAAACAACGAATGGAATCAAAATGTCTTGTAGAGAAGTGGTTTTGTTTTGGTTGTAACTCTCCTCCTGACCTGCACACAGGGGGCGGGGCTAACTGTAGCAAGGCTTCAAGGCTTATTTTTACTGACTCTTATTGCTTAGTGTAGCAATGTGCTCTTTCTTCTGGACTGAAGAAAGTATTATTTCTGCAATACTTTTAGACTGCAGTGTTTTAGCCTCAGATGTTTGTGTAATGATTAGTGCTGTATTCTTCACCGTGATGGTAAACAGTGTGTGCTGCGGTGCAGTCGGTAGCCGAGGGTAGTGCAATTCATACTTACCTGGCAGGGGAGATACCATGATCAAGAAGGTGGTTCACCCAGGGCGAGGCTCAACCATTGCACTCCGGTTGTGCTGACCCCTGCGAATTCCCCAAATGTGGGAATCTCGACTGCATAATTTCTGGTAGTGGGGGACTGCGTTCGCGCTCTCCCCTGATATTCACTGTATTAAAATTAGATGCAATACTGCTCTTTTTCAAGATTATGTCGCGTTCATTCTGGTTAGTCTGTTTGTGCACCAACCGGTGAAATCAAGCAAGGTTGTGTGTACTCTATTGCTGGTCTAAAAAGCTACACTAGTGAGCAGAACATGGCACTGCAACATGCAGAAGTACAGCACAAGAAACAACACACGACAGGTCGTGCTGTTATAGGACAATAATCCATGCCAGAGTTACCAAACAGAAGTTGTGAGTCTCGGACAATTGCTTTTCTTGTCTTGGTAGTGTCTGGTTTATGCCATATATTTTCAACTTTGTTATAACGGATGTCACTGTGCTCCTAGCAAGGTTCAAAGCTTTGCTGATCTTTTACTAACCTTCTCTGTCCATCATAGATTGTGATTATGCAATTTCAAGTGACCTATATAAAGTTCAAAGTAGCTTTTTCTACCCTGTCCCTTATTCCCCAAAACAACGAATGGAATCAAAATGTCTTGTAGAGAAGTGGTTTTGTTTTGGTTGTAACTCTCCTCCTGACCTGCACACAGGGGGCGGGGCTAACTGTAGCAAGGCTTCAAGGCTTATTTTTACTGACTCTTATTGCTTAGTGTAGCAATGTGCTCTTTCTTCTGGACTGAAGAAAGTATTATTTCTGCAATACTTTTAGACTGCAGTGTTTTAGCCTCAGATGTTTGTGTAATGATTAGTGCTGTATTCTTCACCGTGATGGTAAACAGTGTGTGCTGCGGTGCAGTCGGTAGCCGAGGGTAGTGCAATTCATACTTACCTGGCAGGGGAGATACCATGATCAAGAAGGTGGTTCACCCAGGGCGAGGCTCAACCATTGCACTCCGGTTGTGCTGACCCCTGCGAATTCCCCAAATGTGGGAATCTCGACTGCATAATTTCTGGTAGTGGGGGACTGCGTTCGCGCTCTCCCCTGATATTCACTGTATTAAAATTAGATGCAATACTGCTCTTTTTCAAGATTATGTCGCGTTCATTCTGGTTAGTCTGTTTGTGCACCAACCGGTGAAATCAAGCAAGGTTGTGTGTACTCTATTGCTGGTTTAAAAAGCTACACTAGTGAGCAGAACATGGCACTGCAACATGCAGAAGTACAGCACAAGAAACAACACACGACAGGTCGTGCTGTGATAGGACAATAATCCATGCCAGAGTTACCAAACAGAAGTTGTGAGTCTCGGACAATTGCTTTTCTTGTCTTGGTAGTGTCTGGTTTATGCCATATATTTTCAACTTTGTTATAACGGATGTCACTGTGCTCCTAGCAAGGTTCAAAGCTTTGCTGATCTTTTACTAACCTTCTCTGTCCATCATAGATTGTGATTATGCAATTTCAAGTGACCTATATAAAGTTCAAAGTAGCTTTTTCTACCCTGTCCCTTATTCCCCAAAACAACGAATGGAATCAAAATGTCTTGTAGAGAAGTGGTTTTGTTTTGGTTGTAACTCTCCTCCTGACCTGCACACAGGGGGCGGGGCTAACTGTAGCAAGGCTTCAAGGCTTATTTTTACTGACTCTTATTGCTTAGTGTAGCAATGTGCTCTTTCTTCTGGACTGAAGAAAGTATTATTTCTGCAATACTTTTAGACTGCAGTGTTTTAGCCTCAGATGTTTGTGTAATGATTAGTGCTGTATTCTTCACCGTGATGGTAAACAGTGTGTGCTGCGGTGCAGTCGGTAGCCGAGGGTAGTGCAATTCATACTTACCTGGCAGGGGAGATACCATGATCAAGAAGGTGGTTCACCCAGGGCGAGGCTCAACCATTGCACTCCGGTTGTGCTGACCCCTGCGAATTCCCCAAATGTGGGAATCTCGACTGCATAATTTCTGGTAGTGGGGGACTGCGTTCGCGCTCTCCCCTGATATTCACTGTATTAAAATTAGATGCAATACTGCTCTGTTTCAAGATTATGTCGCGTTCATTCTGGTTAGTCTGTTTGTGCACCAACCGGTGAAATCAAGCAAGGTTGTGTGTACTCTATTGCTGGTCTAAAAAGCTACACTAGTGAGCAGAACATGGCACTGCAACATGCAGAAGTACAGCACAAGAAACAACACACGACAGGTCGTGCTGTGATAGGACAATAATCCATGCCAGAGTTACCAAACAGAAGTTGTGAGTCTCGGACAATTGCTTTTCTTGTCTTGGTAGTGTCTGGTTTATGCCATATATTTTCAACTTTGTTATAACGGATGTCACTGTGCTCCTAGCAAGGTTCAAAGCTTTGCTGATCTTTTACTAACCTTCTCTGTCCATCATAGATTGTGATTATGCAATTTCAAGTGACCTATATAAAGTTCAAAGTAGCTTTTTCTACCCTGTCCCTTATTCCCCAAAACAACGAATGGAATCAAAATGTCTTGTAGAGAAGTGGTTTTGTTTTGGTTGTAACTCTCCTCCTGACCTGCACACAGGGGGCGGGGCTAACTGTAGCAAGGCTTCAAGGCTTATTTTTACTGACTCTTATTGCTTAGTGTAGCAATGTGCTCTTTCTTCTGGACTGAAGAAAGTATTATTTCTGCAATACTTTTAGACTGCAGTGTTTTAGCCTCAGATGTTTGTGTAATGATTAGTGCTGTATTCTTCACCGTGATGGTAAACAGTGTGTGCTGCGGTGCAGTCGGTAGCCGAGGGTAGTGCAATTCATACTTACCTGGCAGGGGAGATACCATGATCAAGAAGGTGGTTCACCCAGGGCGAGGCTCAACCATTGCACTCCGGTTGTGCTGACCCCTGCGAATTCCCCAAATGTGGGAATCTCGACTGCATAATTTCTGGTAGTGGGGGACTGCGTTCGCGCTCTCCCCTGATATTCACTGTATTAAAATTAGATGCAATACTGCTCTTTTTCAAGATTATGTCGCGTTCATTCTGGTTAGTCTGTTTGTGCACCAACCGGTGAAATCAAGCAAGGTTGTGTGTACTCTATTGCTGGTTTAAAAAGCTACACTAGTGAGCAGAACATGGCACTGCAACATGCAGAAGTACAGCACAAGAAACAACACACGACAGGTCGTGCTGTGATAGGACAATAATCCATGCCAGAGTTACCAAACAGAAGTTGTGAGTCTCGGACAATTGCTTTTCTTGTCTTGGTAGTGTCTGGTTTATGCCATATATTTTCAACTTTGTTATAACGGATGTCACTGTGCTCCTAGCAAGGTTCAAAGCTTTGCTGATCTTTTACTAACCTTCTCTGTCCATCATAGATTGTGATTATGCAATTTCAAGTGACCTATATAAAGTTCAAAGTAGCTTTTTCTACCCTGTCCCTTATTCCCCAAAACAACGAATGGAATCAAAATGTCTTGTAGAGAAGTGGTTTTGTTTTGGTTGTAACTCTCCTCCTGACCTGCACACAGGGGGCGGGGCTAACTGTAGCAAGGCTTCAAGGCTTATTTTTACTGACTCTTATTGCTTAGTGTAGCAATGTGCTCTTTCTTCTGGACTGAAGAAAGTATTATTTCTGCAATACTTTTAGACTGCAGTGTTTTAGCCTCAGATGTTTGTGTAATGATTAGTGCTGTATTCTTCACCGTGATGGTAAACAGTGTGTGCTGCGGTGCAGTCGGTAGCCGAGGGTAGTGCAATTCATACTTACCTGGCAGGGGAGATACCATGATCAAGAAGGTGGTTCACCCAGGGCGAGGCTCAACCATTGCACTCCGGTTGTGCTGACCCCTGCGAATTCCCCAAATGTGGGAATCTCGACTGCATAATTTCTGGTAGTGGGGGACTGCGTTCGCGCTCTCCCCTGATATTCACTGTATTAAAATTAGATGCAATACTGCTCTGTTTCAAGATTATGTCGCGTTCATTCTGGTTAGTCTGTTTGTGCACCAACCGGTGAAATCAAGCAAGGTTGTGTGTACTCTATTGCTGGTCTAAAAAGCTACACTAGTGAGCAGAACATGGCACTGCAACATGCAGAAGTACAGCACAAGAAACAACACACGACAGGTCGTGCTGTGATAGGACAATAATCCATGCCAGAGTTACCAAACAGAAGTTGTGAGTCTCGGACAATTGCTTTTCTTGTCTTGGTAGTGTCTGGTTTATGCCATATATTTTCAACTTTGTTATAACGGATGTCACTGTGCTCCTAGCAAGGTTCAAAGCTTTGCTGATCTTTTACTAACCTTCTCTGTCCATCATAGATTGTGATTATGCAATTTCAAGTGACCTATATAAAGTTCAAAGTAGCTTTTTCTACCCTGTCCCTTATTCCCCAAAACAACGAATGGAATCAAAATGTCTTGTAGAGAAGTGGTTTTGTTTTGGTTGTAACTCTCCTCCTGACCTGCACACAGGGGGCGGGGCTAACTGTAGCAAGGCTTCAAGGCTTATTTTTACTGACTCTTATTGCTTAGTGTAGCAATGTGCTCTTTCTTCTGGACTGAAGAAAGTATTATTTCTGCAATACTTTTAGACTGCAGTGTTTTAGCCTCAGATGTTTGTGTAATGATTAGTGCTGTATTCTTCACCGTGATGGTAAACAGTGTGTGCTGCGGTGCAGTCGGTAGCCGAGGGTAGTGCAATTCATACTTACCTGGCAGGGGAGATACCATGATCAAGAAGGTGGTTCACCCAGGGCGAGGCTCAACCATTGCACTCCGGTTGTGCTGACCCCTGCGAATTCCCCAAATGTGGGAATCTCGACTGCATAATTTCTGGTAGTGGGGGACTGCGTTCGCGCTCTCCCCTGATATTCACTGTATTAAAATTAGATGCAATACTGCTCTGTTTCAAGATTATGTCGCGTTCATTCTGGTTAGTCTGTTTGTGCACCAACCGGTGAAATCAAGCAAGGTTGTGTGTACTCTATTGCTGGTCTAAAAAGCTACACTAGTGAGCAGAACATGGCACTGCAACATGCAGAAGTACAGCACAAGAAACAACACACGACAGGTCGTGCTGTGATAGGACAATAATCCATGCCAGAGTTACCAAACAGAAGTTGTGAGTCTCGGACAATTGCTTTTCTTGTCTTGGTAGTGTCTGGTTTATGCCATATATTTTCAACTTTGTTATAACGGATGTCACTGTGCTCCTAGCAAGGTTCAAAGCTTTGCTGATCTTTTACTAACCTTCTCTGTCCATCATAGATTGTGATTATGCAATTTCAAGTGACCTATATAAAGTTCAAAGTAGCTTTTTCTACCCTGTCCCTTATTCCCCAAAACAACGAATGGAATCAAAATGTCTTGTAGAGAAGTGGTTTTGTTTTGGTTGTAACTCTCCTCCTGACCTGCACACAGGGGGCGGGGCTAACTGTAGCAAGGCTTCAAGGCTTATTTTTACTGACTCTTATTGCTTAGTGTAGCAATGTGCTCTTTCTTCTGGACTGAAGAAAGTATTATTTCTGCAATACTTTTAGACTGCAGTGTTTTAGCCTCAGATGTTTGTGTAATGATTAGTGCTGTATTCTTCACCGTGATGGTAAACAGTGTGTGCTGCGGTGCAGTCGGTAGCCGAGGGTAGTGCAATTCATACTTACCTGGCAGGGGAGATACCATGATCAAGAAGGTGGTTCACCCAGGGCGAGGCTCAACCATTGCACTCCGGTTGTGCTGACCCCTGCGAATTCCCCAAATGTGGGAATCTCGACTGCATAATTTCTGGTAGTGGGGGGCTGCGTTCGCGCTCTCCCCTGATATTCACTGTATTAAAATTAGATGCAATACTGCTCTTTTTCAAGATTATGTCGCGTTCATTCTGGTTAGTCTGTTTGTGCACCAACCGGTGAAATCAAGCAAGGTTGTGTGTACTCTATTGCTGGTCTAAAAAGCTACACTAGTGAGCAGAACATGGCACTGCAACATGCAGAAGTACAGCACAAGAAACAACACACGACAGGTCGTGCTGTTATAGGACAATAATCCATGCCAGAGTTACCAAACAGAAGTTGTGAGTCTCGGACAATTGCTTTTCTTGTCTTGGTAGTGTCTGGTTTATGCCATATATTTTCAACTTTGTTATAACGGATGTCACTGTGCTCCTAGCAAGGTTCAAAGCTTTGCTGATCTTTTACTAACCTTCTCTGTCCATCATAGATTGTGATTATGCAATTTCAAGTGACCTATATAAAGTTCAAAGTAGCTTTTTCTACCCTGTCCCTTATTCCCCAAAACAACGAATGGAATCAAAATGTCTTGTAGAGAAGTGGTTTTGTTTTGGTTGTAACTCTCCTCCTGACCTGCACACAGGGGGCGGGGCTAACTGTAGCAAGGCTTCAAGGCTTATTTTTACTGACTCTTATTGCTTAGTGTAGCAATGTGCTCTTTCTTCTGGACTGAAGAAAGTATTATTTCTGCAATACTTTTAGACTGCAGTGTTTTAGCCTCAGATGTTTGTGTAATGATTAGTGCTGTATTCTTCACCGTGATGGTAAACAGTGTGTGCTGCGGTGCAGTCGGTAGCCGAGGGTAGTGCAATTCATACTTACCTGGCAGGGGAGATACCATGATCAAGAAGGTGGTTCACCCAGGGCGAGGCTCAACCATTGCACTCCGGTTGTGCTGACCCCTGCGAATTCCCCAAATGTGGGAATCTCGACTGCATAATTTCTGGTAGTGGGGGACTGCGTTCGCGCTCTCCCCTGATATTCACTGTATTAAAATTAGATGCAATACTGCTCTTTTTCAAGATTATGTCGCGTTCATTCTGGTTAGTCTGTTTGTGCACCAACCGGTGAAATCAAGCAAGGTTGTGTGTACTCTATTGCTGGTTTAAAAAGCTACACTAGTGAGCAGAACATGGCACTGCAACATGCAGAAGTACAGCACAAGAAACAACACACGACAGGTCGTGCTGTTATAGGACAATAATCCATGCCAGAGTTACCAAACAGAAGTTGTGAGTCTCGGACAATTGCTTTTCTTGTCTTGGTAGTGTCTGGTTTATGCCATATATTTTCAACTTTGTTATAACGGATGTCACTGTGCTCCTAGCAAGGTTCAAAGCTTTGCTGATCTTTTACTAACCTTCTCTGTCCATCATAGATTGTGATTATGCAATTTCAAGTGACCTATATAAAGTTCAAAGTAGCTTTTTCTACCCTGTCCCTTATTCCCCAAAACAACGAATGGAATCAAAATGTCTTGTAGAGAAGTGGTTTTGTTTTGGTTGTAACTCTCCTCCTGACCTGCACACAGGGGGCGGGGCTAACTGTAGCAAGGCTTCAAGGCTTATTTTTACTGACTCTTATTGCTTAGTGTAGCAATGTGCTCTTTCTTCTGGACTGAAGAAAGTATTATTTCTGCAATACTTTTAGACTGCAGTGTTTTAGCCTCAGATGTTTGTGTAATGATTAGTGCTGTATTCTTCACCGTGATGGTAAACAGTGTGTGCTGCGGTGCAGTCGGTAGCCGAGGGTAGTGCAATTCATACTTACCTGGCAGGGGAGATACCATGATCAAGAAGGTGGTTCACCCAGGGCGAGGCTCAACCATTGCACTCCGGTTGTGCTGACCCCTGCGAATTCCCCAAATGTGGGAATCTCGACTGCATAATTTCTGGTAGTGGGGGACTGCGTTCGCGCTCTCCCCTGATATTCACTGTATTAAAATTAGATGCAATACTGCTCTTTTTCAAGATTATGTCGCGTTCATTCTGGTTAGTCTGTTTGTGCACCAACCGGTGAAATCAAGCAAGGTTGTGTGTACTCTATTGCTGGTTTAAAAAGCTACACTAGTGAGCAGAACATGGCACTGCAACATGCAGAAGTACAGCACAAGAAACAACACACGACAGGTCGTGCTGTGATAGGACAATAATCCATGCCAGAGTTACCAAACAGAAGTTGTGAGTCTCGGACAATTGCTTTTCTTGTCTTGGTAGTGTCTGGTTTATGCCATATATTTTCAACTTTGTTATAACGGATGTCACTGTGCTCCTAGCAAGGTTCAAAGCTTTGCTGATCTTTTACTAACCTTCTCTGTCCATCATAGATTGTGATTATGCAATTTCAAGTGACCTATATAAAGTTCAAAGTAGCTTTTTCTACCCTGTCCCTTATTCCCCAAAACAACGAATGGAATCAAAATGTCTTGTAGAGAAGTGGTTTTGTTTTGGTTGTAACTCTCCTCCTGACCTGCACACAGGGGGCGGGGCTAACTGTAGCAAGGCTTCAAGGCTTATTTTTACTGACTCTTATTGCTTAGTGTAGCAATGTGCTCTTTCTTCTGGACTGAAGAAAGTATTATTTCTGCAATACTTTTAGACTGCAGTGTTTTAGCCTCAGATGTTTGTGTAATGATTAGTGCTGTATTCTTCACCGTGATGGTAAACAGTGTGTGCTGCGGTGCAGTCGGTAGCCGAGGGTAGTGCAATTCATACTTACCTGGCAGGGGAGATACCATGATCAAGAAGGTGGTTCACCCAGGGCGAGGCTCAACCATTGCACTCCGGTTGTGCTGACCCCTGCGAATTCCCCAAATGTGGGAATCTCGACTGCATAATTTCTGGTAGTGGGGGACTGCGTTCGCGCTCTCCCCTGATATTCACTGTATTAAAATTAGATACAATACTGCTCTGTTTCAAGATTATGTCGCGTTCATTCTGGTTAGTCTGTTTGTGCACCAACCGGTGAAATCAAGCAAGGTTGTGTGTACTCTATTGCTGGTCTAAAAAGCTACACTAGTGAGCAGAACATGGCACTGCAACATGCAGAAGTACAGCACAAGAAACAACACACGACAGGTCGTGCTGTGATAGGACAATAATCCATGCCAGAGTTACCAAACAGAAGTTGTGAGTCTCGGACAATTGCTTTTCTTGTCTTGGTAGTGTCTGGTTTATGCCATATATTTTCAACTTTGTTATAACGGATGTCACTGTGCTCCTAGCAAGGTTCAAAGCTTTGCTGATCTTTTACTAACCTTCTCTGTCCATCATAGATTGTGATTATGCAATTTCAAGTGACCTATATAAAGTTCAAAGTAGCTTTTTCTACCCTGTCCCTTATTCCCCAAAACAACGAATGGAATCAAAATGTCTTGTAGAGAAGTGGTTTTGTTTTGGTTGTAACTCTCCTCCTGACCTGCACACAGGGGGCGGGGCTAACTGTAGCAAGGCTTCAAGGCTTATTTTTACTGACTCTTATTGCTTAGTGTAGCAATGTGCTCTTTCTTCTGGACTGAAGAAAGTATTATTTCTGCAATACTTTTAGACTGCAGTGTTTTAGCCTCAGATGTTTGTGTAATGATTAGTGCTGTATTCTTCACCGTGATGGTAAACAGTGTGTGCTGCGGTGCAGTCGGTAGCCGAGGGTAGTGCAATTCATACTTACCTGGCAGGGGAGATACCATGATCAAGAAGGTGGTTCACCCAGGGCGAGGCTCAACCATTGCACTCCGGTTGTGCTGACCCCTGCGAATTCCCCAAATGTGGGAATCTCGACTGCATAATTTCTGGTAGTGGGGGACTGCGTTCGCGCTCTCCCCTGATATTCACTGTATTAAAATTAGATACAATACTGCTCTGTTTCAAGATTATGTCGCGTTCATTCTGGTTAGTCTGTTTGTGCACCAACCGGTGAAATCAAGCAAGGTTGTGTGTACTCTATTGCTGGTTTAAAAAGCTACACTAGTGAGCAGAACATGGCACTGCAACATGCAGAAGTACAGCACAAGAAACAACACACGACAGGTCGTGCTGTTATAGGACAATAATCCATGCCAGAGTTACCAAACAGAAGTTGTGAGTCTCGGACAATTGCTTTTCTTGTCTTGGTAGTGTCTGGTTTATGCCATATATTTTCAACTTTGTTATAACGGATGTCACTGTGCTCCTAGCAAGGTTCAAAGCTTTGCTGATCTTTTACTAACCTTCTCTGTCCATCATAGATTGTGATTATGCAATTTCAAGTGACCTATATAAAGTTCAAAGTAGCTTTTTCTACCCTGTCCCTTATTCCCCAAAACAACGAATGGAATCAAAATGTCTTGTAGAGAAGTGGTTTTGTTTTGGTTGTAACTCTCCTCCTGACCTGCACACAGGGGGCGGGGCTAACTGTAGCAAGGCTTCAAGGCTTATTTTTACTGACTCTTATTGCTTAGTGTAGCAATGTGCTCTTTCTTCTGGACTGAAGAAAGTATTATTTCTGCAATACTTTTAGACTGCAGTGTTTTAGCCTCAGATGTTTGTGTAATGATTAGTGCTGTATTCTTCACCGTGATGGTAAACAGTGTGTGCTGCGGTGCAGTCGGTAGCCGAGGGTAGTGCAATTCATACTTACCTGGCAGGGGAGATACCATGATCAAGAAGGTGGTTCACCCAGGGCGAGGCTCAACCATTGCACTCCGGTTGTGCTGACCCCTGCGAATTCCCCAAATGTGGGAATCTCGACTGCATAATTTCTGGTAGTGGGGGACTGCGTTCGCGCTCTCCCCTGATATTCACTGTATTAAAATTAGATACAATACTGCTCTGTTTCAAGATTATGTCGCGTTCATTCTGGTTAGTCTGTTTGTGCACCAACCGGTGAAATCAAGCAAGGTTGTGTGTACTCTATTGCTGGTCTAAAAAGCTACACTAGTGAGCAGAACATGGCACTGCAACATGCAGAAGTACAGCACAAGAAACAACACACGACAGGTCGTGCTGTGATAGGACAATAATCCATGCCAGAGTTACCAAACAGAAGTTGTGAGTCTCGGACAATTGCTTTTCTTGTCTTGGTAGTGTCTGGTTTATGCCATATATTTTCAACTTTGTTATAACGGATGTCACTGTGCTCCTAGCAAGGTTCAAAGCTTTGCTGATCTTTTACTAACCTTCTCTGTCCATCATAGATTGTGATTATGCAATTTCAAGTGACCTATATAAAGTTCAAAGTAGCTTTTTCTACCCTGTCCCTTATTCCCCAAAACAACGAATGGAATCAAAATGTCTTGTAGAGAAGTGGTTTTGTTTTGGTTGTAACTCTCCTCCTGACCTGCACACAGGGGGCGGGGCTAACTGTAGCAAGGCTTCAAGGCTTATTTTTACTGACTCTTATTGCTTAGTGTAGCAATGTGCTCTTTCTTCTGGACTGAAGAAAGTATTATTTCTGCAATACTTTTAGACTGCAGTGTTTTAGCCTCAGATGTTTGTGTAATGATTAGTGCTGTATTCTTCACCGTGATGGTAAACAGTGTGTGCTGCGGTGCAGTCGGTAGCCGAGGGTAGTGCAATTCATACTTACCTGGCAGGGGAGATACCATGATCAAGAAGGTGGTTCACCCAGGGCGAGGCTCAACCATTGCACTCCGGTTGTGCTGACCCCTGCGAATTCCCCAAATGTGGGAATCTCGACTGCATAATTTCTGGTAGTGGGGGACTGCGTTCGCGCTCTCCCCTGATATTCACTGTATTAAAATTAGATACAATACTGCTCTGTTTCAAGATTATGTCGCGTTCATTCTGGTTAGTCTGTTTGTGCACCAACCGGTGAAATCAAGCAAGGTTGTGTGTACTCTATTGCTGGTCTAAAAAGCTACACTAGTGAGCAGAACATGGCACTGCAACATGCAGAAGTACAGCACAAGAAACAACACACGACAGGTCGTGCTGTGATAGGACAATAATCCATGCCAGAGTTACCAAACAGAAGTTGTGAGTCTCGGACAATTGCTTTTCTTGTCTTGGTAGTGTCTGGTTTATGCCATATATTTTCAACTTTGTTATAACGGATGTCACTGTGCTCCTAGCAAGGTTCAAAGCTTTGCTGATCTTTTACTAACCTTCTCTGTCCATCATAGATTGTGATTATGCAATTTCAAGTGACCTATATAAAGTTCAAAGTAGCTTTTTCTACCCTGTCCCTTATTCCCCAAAACAACGAATGGAATCAAAATGTCTTGTAGAGAAGTGGTTTTGTTTTGGTTGTAACTCTCCTCCTGACCTGCACACAGGGGGCGGGGCTAACTGTAGCAAGGCTTCAAGGCTTATTTTTACTGACTCTTATTGCTTAGTGTAGCAATGTGCTCTTTCTTCTGGACTGAAGAAAGTATTATTTCTGCAATACTTTTAGACTGCAGTGTTTTAGCCTCAGATGTTTGTGTAATGATTAGTGCTGTATTCTTCACCGTGATGGTAAACAGTGTGTGCTGCGGTGCAGTCGGTAGCCGAGGGTAGTGCAATTCATACTTACCTGGCAGGGGAGATACCATGATCAAGAAGGTGGTTCACCCAGGGCGAGGCTCAACCATTGCACTCCGGTTGTGCTGACCCCTGCGAATTCCCCAAATGTGGGAATCTCGACTGCATAATTTCTGGTAGTGGGGGACTGCGTTCGCGCTCTCCCCTGATATTCACTGTATTAAAATTAGATGCAATACTGCTCTGTTTCAAGATTATGTCGCGTTCATTCTGGTTAGTCTGTTTGTGCACCAACCGGTGAAATCAAGCAAGGTTGTGTGTACTCTATTGCTGGTCTAAAAAGCTACACTAGTGAGCAGAACATGGCACTGCAACATGCAGAAGTACAGCACAAGAAACAACACACGACAGGTCGTGCTGTGATAGGACAATAATCCATGCCAGAGTTACCAAACAGAAGTTGTGAGTCTCGGACAATTGCTTTTCTTGTCTTGGTAGTGTCTGGTTTATGCCATATATTTTCAACTTTGTTATAACGGATGTCACTGTGCTCCTAGCAAGGTTCAAAGCTTTGCTGATCTTTTACTAACCTTCTCTGTCCATCATAGATTGTGATTATGCAATTTCAAGTGACCTATATAAAGTTCAAAGTAGCTTTTTCTACCCTGTCCCTTATTCCCCAAAACAACGAATGGAATCAAAATGTCTTGTAGAGAAGTGGTTTTGTTTTGGTTGTAACTCTCCTCCTGACCTGCACACAGGGGGCGGGGCTAACTGTAGCAAGGCTTCAAGGCTTATTTTTACTGACTCTTATTGCTTAGTGTAGCAATGTGCTCTTTCTTCTGGACTGAAGAAAGTATTATTTCTGCAATACTTTTAGACTGCAGTGTTTTAGCCTCAGATGTTTGTGTAATGATTAGTGCTGTATTCTTCACCGTGATGGTAAACAGTGTGTGCTGCGGTGCAGTCGGTAGCCGAGGGTAGTGCAATTCATACTTACCTGGCAGGGGAGATACCATGATCAAGAAGGTGGTTCACCCAGGGCGAGGCTCAACCATTGCACTCCGGTTGTGCTGACCCCTGCGAATTCCCCAAATGTGGGAATCTCGACTGCATAATTTCTGGTAGTGGGGGACTGCGTTCGCGCTCTCCCCTGATATTCACTGTATTAAAATTAGATGCAATACTGCTCTGTTTCAAGATTATGTCGCGTTCATTCTGGTTAGTCTGTTTGTGCACCAACCGGTGAAATCAAGCAAGGTTGTGTGTACTCTATTGCTGGTCTAAAAAGCTACACTAGTGAGCAGAACATGGCACTGCAACATGCAGAAGTACAGCACAAGAAACAACACACGACAGGTCGTGCTGTTATAGGACAATAATCCATGCCAGAGTTACCAAACAGAAGTTGTGAGTCTCGGACAATTGCTTTTCTTGTCTTGGTAGTGTCTGGTTTATGCCATATATTTTCAACTTTGTTATAACGGATGTCACTGTGCTCCTAGCAAGGTTCAAAGCTTTGCTGATCTTTTACTAACCTTCTCTGTCCATCATAGATTGTGATTATGCAATTTCAAGTGACCTATATAAAGTTCAAAGTAGCTTTTTCTACCCTGTCCCTTATTCCCCAAAACAACGAATGGAATCAAAATGTCTTGTAGAGAAGTGGTTTTGTTTTGGTTGTAACTCTCCTCCTGACCTGCACACAGGGGGCGGGGCTAACTGTAGCAAGGCTTCAAGGCTTATTTTTACTGACTCTTATTGCTTAGTGTAGCAATGTGCTCTTTCTTCTGGACTGAAGAAAGTATTATTTCTGCAATACTTTTAGACTGCAGTGTTTTAGCCTCAGATGTTTGTGTAATGATTAGTGCTGTATTCTTCACCGTGGTGGTAAACAGTGTGTGCTGCGGTGCAGTCGGTAGCCGAGGGTAGTGCAATTCATACTTACCTGGCAGGGGAGATACCATGATCAAGAAGGTGGTTCACCCAGGGCGAGGCTCAACCATTGCACTCCGGTTGTGCTGACCCCTGCGAATTCCCCAAATGTGGGAATCTCGACTGCATAATTTCTGGTAGTGGGGGACTGCGTTCGCGCTCTCCCCTGATATTCACTGTATTAAAATTAGATGCAATACTGCTCTTTTTCAAGATTATGTCGCGTTCATTCTGGTTAGTCTGTTTGTGCACCAACCGGTGAAATCAAGCAAGGTTGTGTGTACTCTATTGCTGGTCTAAAAAGCTACACTAGTGAGCAGAACATGGCACTGCAACATGCAGAAGTACAGCACAAGAAACAACACACGACAGGTCGTGCTGTTATAGGACAATAATCCATGCCAGAGTTACCAAACAGAAGTTGTGAGTCTCGGACAATTGCTTTTCTTGTCTTGGTAGTGTCTGGTTTATGCCATATATTTTCAACTTTGTTATAACGGATGTCACTGTGCTCCTAGCAAGGTTCAAAGCTTTGCTGATCTTTTACTAACCTTCTCTGTCCATCATAGATTGTGATTATGCAATTTCAAGTGACCTATATAAAGTTCAAAGTAGCTTTTTCTACCCTGTCCCTTATTCCCCAAAACAACGAATGGAATCAAAATGTCTTGTAGA
This sequence comes from Pangasianodon hypophthalmus, assembly GCF_027358585.1. Taxonomy (NCBI): domain Eukaryota; kingdom Metazoa; phylum Chordata; class Actinopteri; order Siluriformes; family Pangasiidae; genus Pangasianodon; species Pangasianodon hypophthalmus. Next base: position 23,806,427 of record NC_069716.1, read on the forward strand.
GAAGTGGTTTTGTTTTGGTTGTAACTCTCCTCCTGACCTGCACACAGGGGGCGGGGCTAACTGTAGCAAGGCTTCAAGGCTTATTTTTACTGACTCTTATTGCTTAGTGTAGCAATGTGCTCTTTCTTCTGGACTGAAGAAAGTATTATTTCTGCAATACTTTTAGACTGCAGTGTTTTAGCCTCAGATGTTTGTGTAATGATTAGTGCTGTATTCTTCACCGTGATGGTAAACAGTGTGTGCTGCGGTGCAGTCGGTAGCCGAGGGTAGTGCAATTCATACTTACCTGGCAGGGGAGATACCATGATCAAGAAGGTGGTTCACCCAGGGCGAGGCTCAACCATTGCACTCCGGTTGTGCTGACCCCTGCGAATTCCCCAAATGTGGGAATCTCGACTGCATAATTTCTGGTAGTGGGGGACTGCGTTCGCGCTCTCCCCTGATATTCACTGTATTAAAATTAGATGCAATACTGCTCTGTTTCAAGATTATGTCGCGTTCATTCTGGTTAGTCTGTTTGTGCACCAACCGGTGAAATCAAGCAAGGTTGTGTGTACTCTATTGCTGGTCTAAAAAGCTACACTAGTGAGCAGAACATGGCACTGCAACATGCAGAAGTACAGCACAAGAAACAACACACGACAGGTCGTGCTGTGATAGGACAATAATCCATGCCAGAGTTACCAAACAGAAGTTGTGAGTCTCGGACAATTGCTTTTCTTGTCTTGGTAGTGTCTGGTTTATGCCATATATTTTCAACTTTGTTATAACGGATGTCACTGTGCTCCTAGCAAGGTTCAAAGCTTTGCTGATCTTTTACTAACCTTCTCTGTCCATCATAGATTGTGATTATGCAATTTCAAGTGACCTATATAAAGTTCAAAGTAGCTTTTTCTACCCTGTCCCTTATTCCCCAAAACAACGAATGGAATCAAAATGTCTTGTAGAGAAGTGGTTTTGTTTTGGTTGTAACTCTCCTCCTGACCTGCACACAGGGGGCGGGGCTAACTGTAGCAAGGCTTCAAGGCTTATTTTTACTGACTCTTATTGCTTAGTGTAGCAATGTGCTCTTTCTTCTGGACTGAAGAAAGTATTATTTCTGCAATACTTTTAGACTGCAGCGTTTTAGCCTCAGATGTTTGTGTAATGATTAGTGCTGTATTCTTCACCGTGATGGTAAACAGTGTGTGCTGCGGTGCAGTCGGTAGCCGAGGGTAGTGCAATTCATACTTACCTGGCAGGGGAGATACCATGATCAAGAAGGTGGTTCACCCAGGGCGAGGCTCAACCATTGCACTCCGGTTGTGCTGACCCCTGCGAATTCCCCAAATGTGGGAATCTCGACTGCATAATTTCTGGTAGTGGGGGACTGCGTTCGCGCTCTCCCCTGATATTCACTGTATTAAAATTAGATGCAATACTGCTCTGTTTCAAGATTATGTCGCGTTCATTCTGGTTAGTCTGTTTGTGCACCAACCGGTGAAATCAAGCAAGGTTGTGTGTACTCTATTGCTGGTCTAAAAAGCTACACTAGTGAGCAGAACATGGCACTGCAACATGCAGAAGTACAGCACAAGAAACAACACACGACAGGTCGTGCTGTGATAGGACAATAATCCATGCCAGAGTTACCAAACAGAAGTTGTGAGTCTCGGACAATTGCTTTTCTTGTCTTGGTAGTGTCTGGTTTATGCCATATATTTTCAACTTTGTTATAACGGATGTCACTGTGCTCCTAGCAAGGTTCAAAGCTTTGCTGATCTTTTACTAACCTTCTCTGTCCATCATAGATTGTGATTATGCAATTTCAAGTGACCTATATAAAGTTCAAAGTAGCTTTTTCTACCCTGTCCCTTATTCCCCAAAACAACGAATGGAATCAAAATGTCTTGTAGAGAAGTGGTTTTGTTTTGGTTGTAACTCTCCTCCTGACCTGCACACAGGGGGCGGGGCTAACTGTAGCAAGGCTTCAAGGCTTATTTTTACTGACTCTTATTGCTTAGTGTAGCAATGTGCTCTTTCTTCTGGACTGAAGAAAGTATTATTTCTGCAATACTTTTAGACTGCAGCGTTTTAGCCTCAGATGTTTGTGTAATGATTAGTGCTGTATTCTTCACCGTGATGGTAAACAGTGTGTGCTGCGGTGCAGTCGGTAGCCGAGGGTAGTGCAATTCATACTTACCTGGCAGGGGAGATACCATGATCAAGAAGGTGGTTCACCCAGGGCGAGGCTCAACCATTGCACTCCGGTTGTGCTGACCCCTGCGAATTCCCCAAATGTGGGAATCTCGACTGCATAATTTCTGGTAGTGGGGGACTGCGTTCGCGCTCTCCCCTGATATTCACTGTATTAAAATTAGATGCAATACTGCTCTGTTTCAAGATTATGTCGCGTTCATTCTGGTTAGTCTGTTTGTGCACCAACCGGTGAAATCAAGCAAGGTTGTGTGTACTCTATTGCTGGTCTAAAAAGCTACACTAGTGAGCAGAACATGGCACTGCAACATGCAGAAGTACAGCACAAGAAACAACACACGACAGGTCGTGCTGTGATAGGACAATAATCCATGCCAGAGTTACCAAACAGAAGTTGTGAGTCTCGGACAATTGCTTTTCTTGTCTTGGTAGTGTCTGGTTTATGCCATATATTTTCAACTTTGTTATAACGGATGTCACTGTGCTCCTAGCAAGGTTCAAAGCTTTGCTGATCTTTTACTAACCTTCTCTGTCCATCATAGATTGTGATTATGCAATTTCAAGTGACCTATATAAAGTTCAAAGTAGCTTTTTCTACCCTGTCCCTTATTCCCCAAAACAACGAATGGAATCAAAATGTCTTGTAGAGAAGTGGTTTTGTTTTGGTTGTAACTCTCCTCCTGACCTGCACACAGGGGGCGGGGCTAACTGTAGCAAGGCTTCAAGGCTTATTTTTACTGACTCTTATTGCTTAGTGTAGCAATGTGCTCTTTCTTCTGGACTGAAGAAAGTATTATTTCTGCAATACTTTTAGACTGCAGCGTTTTAGCCTCAGATGTTTGTGTAATGATTAGTGCTGTATTCTTCACCGTGATGGTAAACAGTGTGTGCTGCGGTGCAGTCGGTAGCCGAGGGTAGTGCAATTCATACTTACCTGGCAGGGGAGATACCATGATCAAGAAGGTGGTTCACCCAGGGCGAGGCTCAACCATTGCACTCCGGTTGTGCTGACCCCTGCGAATTCCCCAAATGTGGGAATCTCGACTGCATAATTTCTGGTAGTGGGGGACTGCGTTCGCGCTCTCCCCTGATATTCACTGTATTAAAATTAGATGCAATACTGCTCTTTTTCAAGATTATGTCGCGTTCATTCTGGTTAGTCTGTTTGTGCACCAACCGGTGAAATCAAGCAAGGTTGTGTGTACTCTATTGCTGGTTTAAAAAGCTACACTAGTGAGCAGAACATGGCACTGCAACATGCAGAAGTACAGCACAAGAAACAACACACGACAGGTCGTGCTGTTATAGGACAATAATCCATGCCAGAGTTACCAAACAGAAGTTGTGAGTCTCGGACAATTGCTTTTCTTGTCTTGGTAGTGTCTGGTTTATGCCATATATTTTCAACTTTGTTATAACGGATGTCACTGTGCTCCTAGCAAGGTTCAAAGCTTTGCTGATCTTTTACTAACCTTCTCTGTCCATCATAGATTGTGATTATGCAATTTCAAGTGACCTATATAAAGTTCAAAGTAGCTTTTTCTACCCTGTCCCTTATTCCCCAAAACAACGAATGGAATCAAAATGTCTTGTAGAGAAGTGGTTTTGTTTTGGTTGTAACTCTCCTCCTGACCTGCACACAGGGGGCGGGGCTAACTGTAGCAAGGCTTCAAGGCTTATTTTTACTGACTCTTATTGCTTAGTGTAGCAATGTGCTCTTTCTTCTGGACTGAAGAAAGTATTATTTCTGCAATACTTTTAGACTGCAGCGTTTTAGCCTCAGATGTTTGTGTAATGATTAGTGCTGTATTCTTCACCGTGATGGTAAACAGTGTGTGCTGCGGTGCAGTCGGTAGCCGAGGGTAGTGCAATTCATACTTACCTGGCAGGGGAGATACCATGATCAAGAAGGTGGTTCACCCAGGGCGAGGCTCAACCATTGCACTCCGGTTGTGCTGACCCCTGCGAATTCCCCAAATGTGGGAATCTCGACTGCATAATTTCTGGTAGTGGGGGACTGCGTTCGCGCTCTCCCCTGATATTCACTGTATTAAAATTAGATGCAATACTGCTCTGTTTCAAGATTATGTCGCGTTCATTCTGGTTAGTCTGTTTGTGCACCAACCGGTGAAATCAAGCAAGGTTGTGTGTACTCTATTGCTGGTCTAAAAAGCTACACTAGTGAGCAGAACATGGCACTGCAACATGCAGAAGTACAGCACAAGAAACAACACACGACAGGTCGTGCTGTGATAGGACAATAATCCATGCCAGAGTTACCAAACAGAAGTTGTGAGTCTCGGACAATTGCTTTTCTTGTCTTGGTAGTGTCTGGTTTATGCCATATATTTTCAACTTTGTTATAACGGATGTCACTGTGCTCCTAGCAAGGTTCAAAGCTTTGCTGATCTTTTACTAACCTTCTCTGTCCATCATAGATTGTGATTATGCAATTTCAAGTGACCTATATAAAGTTCAAAGTAGCTTTTTCTACCCTGTCCCTTATTCCCCAAAACAACGAATGGAATCAAAATGTCTTGTAGAGAAGTGGTTTTGTTTTGGTTGTAACTCTCCTCCTGACCTGCACACAGGGGGCGGGGCTAACTGTAGCAAGGCTTCAAGGCTTATTTTTACTGACTCTTATTGCTTAGTGTAGCAATGTGCTCTTTCTTCTGGACTGAAGAAAGTATTATTTCTGCAATACTTTTAGACTGCAGCGTTTTAGCCTCAGATGTTTGTGTAATGATTAGTGCTGTATTCTTCACCGTGATGGTAAACAGTGTGTGCTGCGGTGCAGTCGGTAGCCGAGGGTAGTGCAATTCATACTTACCTGGCAGGGGAGATACCATGATCAAGAAGGTGGTTCACCCAGGGCGAGGCTCAACCATTGCACTCCGGTTGTGCTGACCCCTGCGAATTCCCCAAATGTGGGAATCTCGACTGCATAATTTCTGGTAGTGGGGGACTGCGTTCGCGCTCTCCCCTGATATTCACTGTATTAAAATTAGATGCAATACTGCTCTTTTTCAAGATTATGTCGCGTTCATTCTGGTTAGTCTGTTTGTGCACCAACCGGTGAAATCAAGCAAGGTTGTGTGTACTCTATTGCTGGTTTAAAAAGCTACACTAGTGAGCAGAACATGGCACTGCAACATGCAGAAGTACAGCACAAGAAACAACACACGACAGGTCGTGCTGTGATAGGACAATAATCCATGCCAGAGTTACCAAACAGAAGTTGTGAGTCTCGGACAATTGCTTTTCTTGTCTTGGTAGTGTCTGGTTTATGCCATATATTTTCAACTTTGTTATAACGGATGTCACTGTGCTCCTAGCAAGGTTCAAAGCTTTGCTGATCTTTTACTAACCTTCTCTGTCCATCATAGATTGTGATTATGCAATTTCAAGTGACCTATATAAAGTTCAAAGTAGCTTTTTCTACCCTGTCCCTTATTCCCCAAAACAACGAATGGAATCAAAATGTCTTGTAGAGAAGTGGTTTTGTTTTGGTTGTAACTCTCCTCCTGACCTGCACACAGGGGGCGGGGCTAACTGTAGCAAGGCTTCAAGGCTTATTTTTACTGACTCTTATTGCTTAGTGTAGCAATGTGCTCTTTCTTCTGGACTGAAGAAAGTATTATTTCTGCAATACTTTTAGACTGCAGTGTTTTAGCCTCAGATGTTTGTGTAATGATTAGTGCTGTATTCTTCACCGTGATGGTAAACAGTGTGTGCTGCGGTGCAGTCGGTAGCCGAGGGTAGTGCAATTCATACTTACCTGGCAGGGGAGATACCATGATCAAGAAGGTGGTTCACCCAGGGCGAGGCTCAACCATTGCACTCCGGTTGTGCTGACCCCTGCGAATTCCCCAAATGTGGGAATCTCGACTGCATAATTTCTGGTAGTGGGGGACTGCGTTCGCGCTCTCCCCTGATATTCACTGTATTAAAATTAGATGCAATACTGCTCTGTTTCAAGATTATGTCGCGTTCATTCTGGTTAGTCTGTTTGTGCACCAACCGGTGAAATCAAGCAAGGTTGTGTGTACTCTATTGCTGGTCTAAAAAGCTACACTAGTGAGCAGAACATGGCACTGCAACATGCAGAAGTACAGCACAAGAAACAACACACGACAGGTCGTGCTGTGATAGGACAATAATCCATGCCAGAGTTACCAAACAGAAGTTGTGAGTCTCGGACAATTGCTTTTCTTGTCTTGGTAGTGTCTGGTTTATGCCATATATTTTCAACTTTGTTATAACGGATGTCACTGTGCTCCTAGCAAGGTTCAAAGCTTTGCTGATCTTTTACTAACCTTCTCTGTCCATCATAGATTGTGATTATGCAATTTCAAGTGACCTATATAAAGTTCAAAGTAGCTTTTTCTACCCTGTCCCTTATTCCCCAAAACAACGAATGGAATCAAAATGTCTTGTAGAGAAGTGGTTTTGTTTTGGTTGTAACTCTCCTCCTGACCTGCACACAGGGGGCGGGGCTAACTGTAGCAAGGCTTCAAGGCTTATTTTTACTGACTCTTATTGCTTAGTGTAGCAATGTGCTCTTTCTTCTGGACTGAAGAAAGTATTATTTCTGCAATACTTTTAGACTGCAGTGTTTTAGCCTCAGATGTTTGTGTAATGATTAGTGCTGTATTCTTCACCGTGGTGGTAAACAGTGTGTGCTGCGGTGCAGTCGGTAGCCGAGGGTAGTGCAATTCATACTTACCTGGCAGGGGAGATACCATGATCAAGAAGGTGGTTCACCCAGGGCGAGGCTCAACCATTGCACTCCGGTTGTGCTGACCCCTGCGAATTCCCCAAATGTGGGAATCTCGACTGCATAATTTCTGGTAGTGGGGGACTGCGTTCGCGCTCTCCCCTGATATTCACTGTATTAAAATTAGATGCAATACTGCTCTTTTTCAAGATTATGTCGCGTTCATTCTGGTTAGTCTGTTTGTGCACCAACCGGTGAAATCAAGCAAGGTTGTGTGTACTCTATTGCTGGTCTAAAAAGCTACACTAGTGAGCAGAACATGGCACTGCAACATGCAGAAGTACAGCACAAGAAACAACACACGACAGGTCGTGCTGTTATAGGACAATAATCCATGCCAGAGTTACCAAACAGAAGTTGTGAGTCTCGGACAATTGCTTTTCTTGTCTTGGTAGTGTCTGGTTTATGCCATATATTTTCAACTTTGTTATAACGGATGTCACTGTGCTCCTAGCAAGGTTCAAAGCTTTGCTGATCTTTTACTAACCTTCTCTGTCCATCATAGATTGTGATTATGCAATTTCAAGTGACCTATATAAAGTTCAAAGTAGCTTTTTCTACCCTGTCCCTTATTCCCCAAAACAACGAATGGAATCAAAATGTCTTGTAGAGAAGTGGTTTTGTTTTGGTTGTAACTCTCCTCCTGACCTGCACACAGGGGGCGGGGCTAACTGTAGCAAGGCTTCAAGGCTTATTTTTACTGACTCTTATTGCTTAGTGTAGCAATGTGCTCTTTCTTCTGGACTGAAGAAAGTATTATTTCTGCAATACTTTTAGACTGCAGTGTTTTAGCCTCAGATGTTTGTGTAATGATTAGTGCTGTATTCTTCACCGTGATGGTAAACAGTGTGTGCTGCGGTGCAGTCGGTAGCCGAGGGTAGTGCAATTCATACTTACCTGGCAGGGGAGATACCATGATCAAGAAGGTGGTTCACCCAGGGCGAGGCTCAACCATTGCACTCCGGTTGTGCTGACCCCTGCGAATTCCCCAAATGTGGGAATCTCGACTGCATAATTTCTGGTAGTGGGGGACTGCGTTCGCGCTCTCCCCTGATATTCACTGTATTAAAATTAGATGCAATACTGCTCTGTTTCAAGATTATGTCGCGTTCATTCTGGTTAGTCTGTTTGTGCACCAACCGGTGAAATCAAGCAAGGTTGTGTGTACTCTATTGCTGGTCTAAAAAGCTACACTAGTGAGCAGAACATGGCACTGCAACATGCAGAAGTACAGCACAAGAAACAACACACGACAGGTCGTGCTGTGATAGGACAATAATCCATGCCAGAGTTACCAAACAGAAGTTGTGAGTCTCGGACAATTGCTTTTCTTGTCTTGGTAGTGTCTGGTTTATGCCATATATTTTCAACTTTGTTATAACGGATGTCACTGTGCTCCTAGCAAGGTTCAAAGCTTTGCTGATCTTTTACTAACCTTCTCTGTCCATCATAGATTGTGATTATGCAATTTCAAGTGACCTATATAAAGTTCAAAGTAGCTTTTTCTACCCTGTCCCTTATTCCCCAAAACAACGAATGGAATCAAAATGTCTTGTAGAGAAGTGGTTTTGTTTTGGTTGTAACTCTCCTCCTGACCTGCACACAGGGGGCGGGGCTAACTGTAGCAAGGCTTCAAGGCTTATTTTTACTGACTCTTATTGCTTAGTGTAGCAATGTGCTCTTTCTTCTGGACTGAAGAAAGTATTATTTCTGCAATACTTTTAGACTGCAGCGTTTTAGCCTCAGATGTTTGTGTAATGATTAGTGCTGTATTCTTCACCGTGATGGTAAACAGTGTGTGCTGCGGTGCAGTCGGTAGCCGAGGGTAGTGCAATTCATACTTACCTGGCAGGGGAGATACCATGATCAAGAAGGTGGTTCACCCAGGGCGAGGCTCAACCATTGCACTCCGGTTGTGCTGACCCCTGCGAATTCCCCAAATGTGGGAATCTCGACTGCATAATTTCTGGTAGTGGGGGACTGCGTTCGCGCTCTCCCCTGATATTCACTGTATTAAAATTAGATGCAATACTGCTCTGTTTCAAGATTATGTCGCGTTCATTCTGGTTAGTCTGTTTGTGCACCAACCGGTGAAATCAAGCAAGGTTGTGTGTACTCTATTGCTGGTCTAAAAAGCTACACTAGTGAGCAGAACATGGCACTGCAACATGCAGAAGTACAGCACAAGAAACAACACACGACAGGTCGTGCTGTGATAGGACAATAATCCATGCCAGAGTTACCAAACAGAAGTTGTGAGTCTCGGACAATTGCTTTTCTTGTCTTGGTAGTGTCTGGTTTATGCCATATATTTTCAACTTTGTTATAACGGATGTCACTGTGCTCCTAGCAAGGTTCAAAGCTTTGCTGATCTTTTACTAACCTTCTCTGTCCATCATAGATTGTGATTATGCAATTTCAAGTGACCTATATAAAGTTCAAAGTAGCTTTTTCTACCCTGTCCCTTATTCCCCAAAACAACGAATGGAATCAAAATGTCTTGTAGAGAAGTGGTTTTGTTTTGGTTGTAACTCTCCTCCTGACCTGCACACAGGGGGCGGGGCTAACTGTAGCAAGGCTTCAAGGCTTATTTTTACTGACTCTTATTGCTTAGTGTAGCAATGTGCTCTTTCTTCTGGACTGAAGAAAGTATTATTTCTGCAATACTTTTAGACTGCAGCGTTTTAGCCTCAGATGTTTGTGTAATGATTAGTGCTGTATTCTTCACCGTGATGGTAAACAGTGTGTGCTGCGGTGCAGTCGGTAGCCGAGGGTAGTGCAATTCATACTTACCTGGCAGGGGAGATACCATGATCAAGAAGGTGGTTCACCCAGGGCGAGGCTCAACCATTGCACTCCGGTTGTGCTGACCCCTGCGAATTCCCCAAATGTGGGAATCTCGACTGCATAATTTCTGGTAGTGGGGGACTGCGTTCGCGCTCTCCCCTGATATTCACTGTATTAAAATTAGATGCAATACTGCTCTGTTTCAAGATTATGTCGCGTTCATTCTGGTTAGTCTGTTTGTGCACCAACCGGTGAAATCAAGCAAGGTTGTGTGTACTCTATTGCTGGTCTAAAAAGCTACACTAGTGAGCAGAACATGGCACTGCAACATGCAGAAGTACAGCACAAGAAACAACACACGACAGGTCGTGCTGTGATAGGACAATAATCCATGCCAGAGTTACCAAACAGAAGTTGTGAGTCTCGGACAATTGCTTTTCTTGTCTTGGTAGTGTCTGGTTTATGCCATATATTTTCAACTTTGTTATAACGGATGTCACTGTGCTCCTAGCAAGGTTCAAAGCTTTGCTGATCTTTTACTAACCTTCTCTGTCCATCATAGATTGTGATTATGCAATTTCAAGTGACCTATATAAAGTTCAAAGTAGCTTTTTCTACCCTGTCCCTTATTCCCCAAAACAACGAATGGAATCAAAATGTCTTGTAGAGAAGTGGTTTTGTTTTGGTTGTAACTCTCCTCCTGACCTGCACACAGGGGGCGGGGCTAACTGTAGCAAGGCTTCAAGGCTTATTTTTACTGACTCTTATTGCTTAGTGTAGCAATGTGCTCTTTCTTCTGGACTGAAGAAAGTATTATTTCTGCAATACTTTTAGACTGCAGCGTTTTAGCCTCAGATGTTTGTGTAATGATTAGTGCTGTATTCTTCACCGTGATGGTAAACAGTGTGTGCTGCGGTGCAGTCGGTAGCCGAGGGTAGTGCAATTCATACTTACCTGGCAGGGGAGATACCATGATCAAGAAGGTGGTTCACCCAGGGCGAGGCTCAACCATTGCACTCCGGTTGTGCTGACCCCTGCGAATTCCCCAAATGTGGGAATCTCGACTGCATAATTTCTGGTAGTGGGGGACTGCGTTCGCGCTCTCCCCTGATATTCACTGTATTAAAATTAGATGCAATACTGCTCTTTTTCAAGATTATGTCGCGTTCATTCTGGTTAGTCTGTTTGTGCACCAACCGGTGAAATCAAGCAAGGTTGTGTGTACTCTATTGCTGGTTTAAAAAGCTACACTAGTGAGCAGAACATGGCACTGCAACATGCAGAAGTACAGCACAAGAAACAACACACGACAGGTCGTGCTGTTATAGGACAATAATCCATGCCAGAGTTACCAAACAGAAGTTGTGAGTCTCGGACAATTGCTTTTCTTGTCTTGGTAGTGTCTGGTTTATGCCATATATTTTCAACTTTGTTATAACGGATGTCACTGTGCTCCTAGCAAGGTTCAAAGCTTTGCTGATCTTTTACTAACCTTCTCTGTCCATCATAGATTGTGATTATGCAATTTCAAGTGACCTATATAAAGTTCAAAGTAGCTTTTTCTACCCTGTCCCTTATTCCCCAAAACAACGAATGGAATCAAAATGTCTTGTAGAGAAGTGGTTTTGTTTTGGTTGTAACTCTCCTCCTGACCTGCACACAGGGGGCGGGGCTAACTGTAGCAAGGCTTCAAGGCTTATTTTTACTGACTCTTATTGCTTAGTGTAGCAATGTGCTCTTTCTTCTGGACTGAAGAAAGTATTATTTCTGCAATACTTTTAGACTGCAGCGTTTTAGCCTCAGATGTTTGTGTAATGATTAGTGCTGTATTCTTCACCGTGATGGTAAACAGTGTGTGCTGCGGTGCAGTCGGTAGCCGAGGGTAGTGCAATTCATACTTACCTGGCAGGGGAGATACCATGATCAAGAAGGTGGTTCACCCAGGGCGAGGCTCAACCATTGCACTCCGGTTGTGCTGACCCCTGCGAATTCCCCAAATGTGGGAATCTCGACTGCATAATTTCTGGTAGTGGGGGACTGCGTTCGCGCTCTCCCCTGATATTCACTGTATTAAAATTAGATGCAATACTGCTCTGTTTCAAGATTATGTCGCGTTCATTCTGGTTAGTCTGTTTGTGCACCAACCGGTGAAATCAAGCAAGGTTGTGTGTACTCTATTGCTGGTCTAAAAAGCTACACTAGTGAGCAGAACATGGCACTGCAACATGCAGAAGTACAGCACAAGAAACAACACACGACAGGTCGTGCTGTGATAGGACAATAATCCATGCCAGAGTTACCAAACAGAAGTTGTGAGTCTCGGACAATTGCTTTTCTTGTCTTGGTAGTGTCTGGTTTATGCCATATATTTTCAACTTTGTTATAACGGATGTCACTGTGCTCCTAGCAAGGTTCAAAGCTTTGCTGATCTTTTACTAACCTTCTCTGTCCATCATAGATTGTGATTATGCAATTTCAAGTGACCTATATAAAGTTCAAAGTAGCTTTTTCTACCCTGTCCCTTATTCCCCAAAACAACGAATGGAATCAAAATGTCTTGTAGAGAAGTGGTTTTGTTTTGGTTGTAACTCTCCTCCTGACCTGCACACAGGGGGCGGGGCTAACTGTAGCAAGGCTTCAAGGCTTATTTTTACTGACTCTTATTGCTTAGTGTAGCAATGTGCTCTTTCTTCTGGACTGAAGAAAGTATTATTTCTGCAATACTTTTAGACTGCAGCGTTTTAGCCTCAGATGTTTGTGTAATGATTAGTGCTGTATTCTTCACCGTGATGGTAAACAGTGTGTGCTGCGGTGCAGTCGGTAGCCGAGGGTAGTGCAATTCATACTTACCTGGCAGGGGAGATACCATGATCAAGAAGGTGGTTCACCCAGGGCGAGGCTCAACCATTGCACTCCGGTTGTGCTGACCCCTGCGAATTCCCCAAATGTGGGAATCTCGACTGCATAATTTCTGGTAGTGGGGGACTGCGTTCGCGCTCTCCCCTGATATTCACTGTATTAAAATTAGATGCAATACTGCTCTGTTTCAAGATTATGTCGCGTTCATTCTGGTTAGTCTGTTTGTGCACCAACCGGTGAAATCAAGCAAGGTTGTGTGTACTCTATTGCTGGTTTAAAAAGCTACACTAGTGAGCAGAACATGGCACTGCAACATGCAGAAGTACAGCACAAGAAACAACACACGACAGGTCGTGCTGTGATAGGACAATAATCCATGCCAGAGTTACCAAACAGAAGTTGTGAGTCTCGGACAATTGCTTTTCTTGTCTTGGTAGTGTCTGGTTTATGCCATATATTTTCAACTTTGTTATAACGGATGTCACTGTGCTCCTAGCAAGGTTCAAAGCTTTGCTGATCTTTTACTAACCTTCTCTGTCCATCATAGATTGTGATTATGCAATTTCAAGTGACCTATATAAAGTTCAAAGTAGCTTTTTCTACCCTGTCCCTTATTCCCCAAAACAACGAATGGAATCAAAATGTCTTGTAGAGAAGTGGTTTTGTTTTGGTTGTAACTCTCCTCCTGACCTGCACACAGGGGGCGGGGCTAACTGTAGCAAGGCTTCAAGGCTTATTTTTACTGACTCTTATTGCTTAGTGTAGCAATGTGCTCTTTCTTCTGGACTGAAGAAAGTATTATTTCTGCAATACTTTTAGACTGCAGTGTTTTAGCCTCAGATGTTTGTGTAATGATTAGTGCTGTATTCTTCACCGTGATGGTAAACAGTGTGTGCTGCGGTGCAGTCGGTAGCCGAGGGTAGTGCAATTCATACTTACCTGGCAGGGGAGATACCATGATCAAGAAGGTGGTTCACCCAGGGCGAGGCTCAACCATTGCACTCCGGTTGTGCTGACCCCTGCGAATTCCCCAAATGTGGGAATCTCGACTGCATAATTTCTGGTAGTGGGGGGCTGCGTTCGCGCTCTCCCCTGATATTCACTGTATTAAAATTAGATGCAATACTGCTCTGTTTCAAGATTATGTCGCGTTCATTCTGGTTAGTCTGTTTGTGCACCAACCGGTGAAATCAAGCAAGGTTGTGTGTACTCTATTGCTGGTCTAAAAAGCTACACTAGTGAGCAGAACATGGCACTGCAACATGCAGAAGTACAGCACAAGAAACAACACACGACAGGTCGTGCTGTGATAGGACAATAATCCATGCCAGAGTTACCAAACAGAAGTTGTGAGTCTCGGACAATTGCTTTTCTTGTCTTGGTAGTGTCTGGTTTATGCCATATATTTTCAACTTTGTTATAACGGATGTCACTGTGCTCCTAGCAAGGTTCAAAGCTTTGCTGATCTTTTACTAACCTTCTCTGTCCATCATAGATTGTGATTATGCAATTTCAAGTGACCTATATAAAGTTCAAAGTAGCTTTTTCTACCCTGTCCCTTATTCCCCAAAACAACGAATGGAATCAAAATGTCTTGTAGAGAAGTGGTTTTGTTTTGGTTGTAACTCTCCTCCTGACCTGCACACAGGGGGCGGGGCTAACTGTAGCAAGGCTTCAAGGCTTATTTTTACTGACTCTTATTGCTTAGTGTAGCAATGTGCTCTTTCTTCTGGACTGAAGAAAGTATTATTTCTGCAATACTTTTAGACTGCAGTGTTTTAGCCTCAGATGTTTGTGTAATGATTAGTGCTGTATTCTTCACCGTGATGGTAAACAGTGTGTGCTGCGGTGCAGTCGGTAGCCGAGGGTAGTGCAATTCATACTTACCTGGCAGGGGAGATACCATGATCAAGAAGGTGGTTCACCCAGGGCGAGGCTCAACCATTGCACTCCGGTTGTGCTGACCCCTGCGAATTCCCCAAATGTGGGAATCTCGACTGCATAATTTCTGGTAGTGGGGGACTGCGTTCGCGCTCTCCCCTGATATTCACTGTATTAAAATTAGATGCAATACTGCTCTTTTTCAAGATTATGTTGCGTTCATTCTGGTTAGTCTGTTTGTGCACCAACCGGTGAAATCAAGCAAGGTTGTGTGTACTCTATTGCTGGTCTAAAAAGCTACACTAGTGAGCAGAACATGGCACTGCAACATGCAGAAGTACAGCACAAGAAACAACACACGACAGGTCGTGCTGTGATAGGACAATAATCCATGCCAGAGTTACCAAACAGAAGTTGTGAGTCTCGGACAATTGCTTTTCTTGTCTTGGTAGTGTCTGGTTTATGCCATATATTTTCAACTTTGTTATAACGGATGTCACTGTGCTCCTAGCAAGGTTCAAAGCTTTGCTGATCTTTTACTAACCTTCTCTGTCCATCATAGATTGTGATTATGCAATTTCAAGTGACCTATATAAAGTTCAAAGTAGCTTTTTCTACCCTGTCCCTTATTCCCCAAAACAACGAATGGAATCAAAATGTCTTGTAGAGAAGTGGTTTTGTTTTGGTTGTAACTCTCCTCCTGACCTGCACACAGGGGGCGGGGCTAACTGTAGCAAGGCTTCAAGGCTTATTTTTACTGACTCTTATTGCTTAGTGTAGCAATGTGCTCTTTCTTCTGGACTGAAGAAAGTATTATTTCTGCAATACTTTTAGACTGCAGCGTTTTAGCCTCAGATGTTTGTGTAATGATTAGTGCTGTATTCTTCACCGTGATGGTAAACAGTGTGTGCTGCGGTGCAGTCGGTAGCCGAGGGTAGTGCAATTCATACTTACCTGGCAGGGGAGATACCATGATCAAGAAGGTGGTTCACCCAGGGCGAGGCTCAACCATTGCACTCCGGTTGTGCTGACCCCTGCGAATTCCCCAAATGTGGGAATCTCGACTGCATAATTTCTGGTAGTGGGGGACTGCGTTCGCGCTCTCCCCTGATATTCACTGTATTAAAATTAGATGCAATACTGCTCTTTTTCAAGATTATGTCGCGTTCATTCTGGTTAGTCTGTTTGTGCACCAACCGGTGAAATCAAGCAAGGTTGTGTGTACTCTATTGCTGGTCTAAAAAGCTACACTAGTGAGCAGAACATGGCACTGCAACATGCAGAAGTACAGCACAAGAAACAACACACGACAGGTCGTGCTGTGATAGGACAATAATCCATGCCAGAGTTACCAAACAGAAGTTGTGAGTCTCGGACAATTGCTTTTCTTGTCTTGGTAGTGTCTGGTTTATGCCATATATTTTCAACTTTGTTATAACGGATGTCACTGTGCTCCTAGCAAGGTTCAAAGCTTTGCTGATCTTTTACTAACCTTCTCTGTCCATCATAGATTGTGATTATGCAATTTCAAGTGACCTATATAAAGTTCAAAGTAGCTTTGTCTACCCTGTCCCTTATTCCCCAAAACAACGAATGGAATCAAAATGTCTTGTAGAGAAGTGGTTTTGTTTTGGTTGTAACTCTCCTCCTGACCTGCACACAGGGGGCGGGGCTAACTGTAGCAAGGCTTCAAGGCTTATTTTTACTGACTCTTATTGCTTAGTGTAGCAATGTGCTCTTTCTTCTGGACTGAAGAAAGTATTATTTCTGCAATACTTTTAGACTGCAGCGTTTTAGCCTCAGATGTTTGTGTAATGATTAGTGCTGTATTCTTCACCGTGATGGTAAACAGTGTGTGCTGCGGTGCAGTCGGTAGCCGAGGGTAGTGCAATTCATACTTACCTGGCAGGGGAGATACCATGATCAAGAAGGTGGTTCACCCAGGGCGAGGCTCAACCATTGCACTCCGGTTGTGCTGACCCCTGTGAATTCCCCAAATGTGGGAATCTCGACTGCATAATTTCTGGTAGTGGGGGACTGCGTTCGCGCTCTCCCCTGATATTCACTGTACTAATATTAGATAAAATAGCATTGTACTTTTATTTTTTTTTTATTTTATTTAATTTTTTTATTGCGTCCGTAGGGGATGTGTGAAATCAAGCAAGTTTGTGTGCACTCTGCTGCTGGTTTAAGATGGTGCAGTAGTGAGTAGAACATGACACTGCAACATGGAGAACTACTGCGTCTAGTTTTATAAGAAACAACACCCGACGGGTCGTGCTGTTATAGGAAACTAATCCATGCCAGAGTTACCAACCAGAAGCTGTCTTCTGTAACAGCCTGAATTTTTCTATAACGGTACATACTGAAGTGTATTATTCCTCTTATACCTGTCCTGAAGACTTTCCAGTGGCAGAAAACATACTGTTAATGATGGCTGCTGACACCCAAGGCTCTTTCAATAAATATTACATAAACATCTCTCAGCACGACAGAATCGTTGATGTATCGTTAGCGATTGTAGGTTTTGTTTTATTTCTTAACCCATTTATTATTAGCCTTGGATTATGTGGAGCTTTTGCCATACAGGTCCCTGTGTATGAGCTGTTATTATATAAATGATTATTTTAAAGGCAGAACCACTGTCATAGCCATGCTCTTATGTAAGGAATGACACACAATGGGCTATACTGTTATATGAAAATATGAAATTATACATTTATTTATGAGTAACAGTATGATCTGAAGTTTTATTCTTCTTATACAACAGCGATATGCCAACAGTTATAATTATTAATTTATTAATGAACCACACATCACACTTGACCCCCCCCCCCATCCGTGGGTCAAATTACTGCAATCTATTGCTTACCGTTATAGTTACATAATGGTTATGTTATCAGGCTCTCTTTGTCTTTCTCTTGAAGTTAATAAGACAAAAACACAGTCATATTACTGGGAATCCGGAAAGTGCAAACTCCTCTGTCTAGAAGACTCTCCCATGGCAGGAAATATACTATTACAAAGCACTGATACTGGAGACTCCTTTCATAAATGTTACATAAATGTCTCCTAACAGAAAACTTCACCATATTAATGCTTTTTTTTTTTTTTTTTTTTGGTTAAACAGCAGCACTTTTTAAAACCATTTATTAGTTTTAGATTATGTGCTGTTTGCAGAGAGATCATCTGCACAATCAAGTGGGAAGAGTTTACTACTCTAATGGTTGTGTTTTAAATGTTGAAACACTTGATGTTATTGTTGAACATGTTTAGGTTAATTGTAGCTATTACAATTACTTGGAGCTATGACATGGGGCTATTTAAAATGCTGTTAGATGTTTGTTTAATGTTAATAAAATAAATAAATAATGTTCATTGTAAACCGGCTTTACTCCCTGAGACTGTTCTAGTTCCTCAGTGTATAGTAAGTTGCATCAGATGTTCTATCAGTCTGTTGCTGAGAGTGTGTGTTGGGGCACTAGGATTAAAACAGGGGACGCCAACAGACTGACCAGCTCATCAGGAAGGCAGTTTCTACACCTGGACACCCTGGAGATGGTGGCTGAAAGGAGAATGGTGTTGATATTGTTGACCCATTATATTACATGTGTATCTATTATATTTATATATTTATATATTTATATATATATATATATATATATATATATATATATATATATATATATATAGACATTTTGTATTTATTGTAATGTTGGTATATTTTTCTATGTACTGTATAGAGGTTTATAATGTCTCACTGTTAAGGCAACCCCATTTTCCATGTCAGTAAAGTCCCTATCTATCTTTACTGTTGTTTAATATTAAAGATAATAGAAAAGAATGATGAAATTTAAATATATTATTTCTACAATTTATTACAAATTTGGATGTTCCAAGCTATATAGTTAGATGTAAATGATCTGACACTTTCTTTGTGATGATAAAAGTATCACATTATTTGCAGTAATACAAAATATTGAATAAGAATATAAATATAATATGGTATTTGATGCACACATGTTAATGTGACACCTGTGCTGATAAAAGATCACAGTAATAGAAAATATTGAGTAAGAAAAAAATAATGTAAACCTTTTGTCCAATCCGTTTGAGGTCAATGTCATTTTCACAGGGCAAAAAAATCTTA
Source organism: Pangasianodon hypophthalmus (assembly GCF_027358585.1). Lineage (NCBI taxonomy): Eukaryota > Metazoa > Chordata > Actinopteri > Siluriformes > Pangasiidae > Pangasianodon > Pangasianodon hypophthalmus. The sequence goes on from NC_069716.1 coordinate 23,825,077, forward strand.
TTTTTGTATTTCTTGTGCCTCTGAGTTGGTCGGTTGCAAAGTTGACAAAAGGGTAAGTTGTGTACACATGACAGCTTGGCTCCAACATGAGTGAGGTTCTCTGTATGCTTCCTTTTGTATAGGGTAGCCACCACGTGATCTGCCTCTGTGTCACTTTGGCATGTCTCCTCGTCCTCGTCTGGGCCAGGCTGGCCAGGCTGAACCACCTCCTCCTCTGGACTGGGTCTGTCCTTTAAGATGTCTCTTAGGGAGAAGGGACCAGATTCACCTGTGCTCTGGTTGAAGAGGTATTCCAAACACAGCTTCAGAGCTGTGGTCTGAGTTCCACTGTGTGATTGTGCTAATCAGGTATACCTGATAGGGACACGCCACACAGTGGGGACCTCGGAATGGCAAAAATAAAATTATAGTAAATTCATGATATGGCCACAATTTATGGAACTGCCACACAGCAAAGATAACGATAATATACAAATGCCATGAAGTGCTATCAAGAGGTGGATTATGATCCCCTCCCTTTTATCTAACTTTCCTTTATCCTTTTCTCACTGATTGACCTTTAATTTACTAATCATCATTATATTAATCAATCATTTAATCATATATTACTGTGAGAGTTTTGATTTAAGTTTTTGGATTTGCTCATGCTGATTATGTATTTGCCTTTATGTAAATAATTCCAGAGGTTAAAAAACAGTCAGGCCTACCTACCAACGTATGAGATTGTCAATTTTAGTTATCACCATTAATCATTTTACACTATATGCTTGTTGCCTTTATAGTTTACCTTAACTAAAAGACAGGTGTTAAGTAACTTTATTCCCTATGAGTGTATTGTTTTCTGGGTTTTCTAGCAGTTGGAAAAGGCTTTATAACAGGCCACGTCACAAACATCACGAGTTCAGTGGTGTTCATGTGTGAAAAACTGCAATATGCAGACCATTAAAATGTTTGACAACTCACTATAATGAACAGGATGAAAAATAAGGGTCACAGAAGGGAAGGCACAAGTGGGAGAGAGCAAGTGATGGGGTCTATAAAGAAACAATTTACATATATTTGTACCTGGAATCATATTAGGCAGCACTTTGTTGCTGGGTCCTTTGCTCCGCCAGCCTTGATGAGCTGCTCCAAGTCAGTGCGATTGTAGGCCAGCACTGCTTCTGCTAGGGTAGACTTGAACATAGCATACTTGGAGTGGCTCTCTGTGCGAATGGCTGCATCAAATCGATGGATCCAGTGGAATATGTCTAGATGCACCACCATGCCATTGTCAGCGGTTGGGCCTTGTGCACAACATCACCCATGGTCAACATACAAGATCTTAGGCACAGGTTGATTGGCCTGCTGGAATCTGTCCATTATTCCATGACACATGGGCTCCAGACATTCAGTGGACTCTTCACAGGTAATCACAAATGAGAATCTGTGAATACTCATTGCCAATGCTGGTAAACTACTCAGCTGTGCCTTGACTGATGTGAGAGACTCTGATAGTTCCAGATTGAGATATAGATGGTATTACCATGTAAATGTATTTCTATTCAAAACCGTTGCAGGAGGTCAAATGTAATAACTAAACAAAAACCTTGATTGCATTATGTATACTAATACGTACCTTCTTAGTGGAGTTCATTTTTAGCACAGTGCCAAAAGTGGAGAGAATCTGGCTCCTGTAGTAGTAGGACTTCTATGACTCATGAGCACTTTGGTGGGAAATGGTAAAATCTAGGACAAAAACCTTTTTTAGGAGGATAGGGAAAGAAAGGAAAGAGAGAAAAGAAGCACATGATGGGGCTGCAAAAAAGACTGCAGAGGTATTTTAATCTTTTAAACCAGGGATATGACTTTTCAGAAGAAATTAAAGAAGTGAAAAGGGAAATGTCTGTTCTAACAGAAATTAAAAGTAAAGGAATGATTTTAAGAAGCAAAGAGCAAGAAATAGAAGAAGGACAAAAATGCACACAATACTTTTTTAAGAAAATTATATCAAGGGGAGGAGGGATAACAATTGAAAACAGAAGGAAGGGAGGAAAAGAAAACGGTAGGGATTTTAAACATTGTAGAGTGCTTTCATGAAAACCTCCACAAGGAGAAAGGTGTGCAGCCTGACACAATGCAGGAAATTTTAAGTGTTTTAGACAAAAAAAAAAAAATACACAGTCAGGGTGTTTTAGTGGAAGATTTTACTATTTTAGAATTGCAAAATTGTCTTAAAGGTTTTAAACGAGGAAAGTCTCCAGGAGAGGATGGACTCCCCCTGGAATTCTGTCAAACCTTTTGGGACATTTTAGCAAACGACATTCTGACTGTTTTTAAAGAATTTGAAAGACTGGACCGACTTCCAGACAGTTTCAGGATAGTGATAGCTACTTTACTGCATAAAAAAGGTCACAAGAGACTTAAAGAATTGGAGACCGATTACCCTTTTAAATTTCGACTGTAAGCTTTTTAGCAAACTTTTATATCATGATGCATGTCGACGGTTTTAGAGGACGTGATCCACCCGGATCAAGCCTGCGCCGTTCCCGGGAGGAAGATCACGGACAGCCTAGTGCTGGTCCGAGACGCCATCCGTTTCACGAGGGACAGAAACATTCGGCTACTAGTTCTAAATTTAGATTTTGAGAAAGCCTTCGATCGGGTCTCGCACCAGTACCTTTTTGAGGTTCTGCGAAAAATGGGTTTTCCAGGGAGGTTTTTAGCGTGGGTGGGCTTGCTCTATCGAGATATTAGCAGCAGAATTTTGGTAAACGGGCACCTCACAAAAGTGATTGATATTCGCTCCGGTGTCCGCCAGGGGTGCCCGTTATCTCCGCTCCTGTTCGTAGCTTGCATTGAGCCGCTGGTGCAGATCTTAAGAAAGGACAAATCGATCAAAGGACTAGACTTGCCCGGCAGACTGACTACTACTTGCACTTTGTACATGGACAACGTCACACTTTTATGTTCGGACGTTTTATCGGTCCATAGAGCTCTCGACTTGACTGACTGGTACGGAAAGTCCTCGGGCGCCAAGCTCAATAGGAGCAAGTCCGTGGCCCAGCTCTTTGGACTGTGGGGTGACTTACAGACGACCTGGATTTGGATTTTAAAGAAAAAGATATAAAAAATTTGACGAGGAGGGTGGCGGACAAGGTAATTGGACTGACGTGTTAGGGAAAATTAGGCAGCGGCTGGGGTTTTGGGGACTAAGACAGATGACGATGGAGGGAAAGGTTTTAATAATAAAAACTGTCTTTTTACCTTTGCTTTTACTCCTCTGTTCTGGTTTTAGTTCTCCAAGACACTTTCTTTTAGATCTGGAGAGAGCGGTCTTTTATTTCCTGTGGGGGTCTTAGTGGGAGAGACTGAGGAGAGAAGTGGTGAAGAAGAGGCCAGAAAACAGAGGGAAGGGCCTCCCAGACCACCACCTGTTTTTAGGTTCAAAATTCACCACCCTGCACATAGGATATGCCACGTCCCCGTCCAGGGACAGCAAGACTGCAGCCGTGGTCAAGTTCTGGATGGGGTCTTACTTGAGAAGGCTGAAAATTTTAAAACCACATCTTAAAATGCCAGTTGCTTTTACACTGTAAAGAATATGTATTTATTGCAAAGTTTTTAAAGAAATATGACATGGAAAAAGATGTCATCATTTTAACTAATCCAAAACTTCTCGTCTCTCTTGTGCAGGACCGGGAGGAAGTGAGCCCCATTCCCGGCCAAACAGGTTTGGCGAAATGCAGCCCACTCCTCTCTTCAGAACAAGCACAGGGACCGGTCATGGATGGCCGCCCACGAGATCCTCCCAGTCAGGGCCTTGATGCATTCCCGGGGCATGGCAGCGAATCCTATCTGCCCGCAGCCAGGGTGTGGCGAGCCCGGAACCGCACGGCACGTGCTCTGGGAGTGCAGTGTGGCGAGCAACCTGTGGGCCGTAACCAGCCCCCTAGAATGCCGAGGTTGATTGGCCTGCTGGAATCTGTCCATTACTCCACGACACATGGGCTCCAGACATTCAGTGGACTCTTCACAAGTAAGCACAAATAAGACAATCTTTGAATACTCATTGGCAATGCTGGTAAACTACTCAGCTGTGCCTTGACTGATGTGAGAGACTCTGATAGTTCCAGATTGAGATATAGATGGTATTACCATGTAAATGTATTTCTATTCAAAACCGTTGCAGGAGGTCAAATGTAACAACTAAACAAAAACCTTGATTGCATTATGTATTCTTGTACGTACTTTCTTAGTGGAGTTCATTTTTAGCACAGTGCCAAAAGTGGAGAGAATCTGGCTCCTGTAGTCCTGTACATTGTTGGCATCTGCCATCAGGAAGGCGTGACAGAGCAGACAGGCAGAAGGCAGCTCTCTTGGAGGAGATGGAGTCTCGAAAGTGTGTCTGAAAAATGAGGCAATCCCCCCGGGATTAAGAAGAGTCATGAGGAGTGTGGTGTACAGATCTTTCCTCTGAAGACACTCCTCAGAGGTTCCCTTCTGTCCGGGCCCGCAGAAGTCTTACCACGTTCTTGTCCACACCACGCCTGTAAAGCGTGGTAATCAATATGCCAACAGTGGTTAGTGATACTACCTCAAGGCATGTTAGGTACACAAATGCTCAGTGCACTCACTTGTCTTTGAGGATAGCAGGGAACATGGCTTGGTGTGCTTCACTGAGTTGACACATGATAGCAGGATCCCATGCCACCCACCGACCCATCTTGCCACCTTCATCGCTCCTGGCTGCTTTGGTGCACTGTCCACAGCGCAAGACCTCCGTCAGCATAGTATACCAGCTGGATACATCACAGATATGGCGAACCTGCACCTGACACCAAAAAAATAAATAAATAAAAAATCTATAGGATGCTGCTCAGGGTTACACAGCAGTGCATTATTTTAATTTGATCTGTCTTTGAATGTATTTACATAATAAACGTTGAACTGTTCTGTTGCAACTGTAAATAACTAATCTAATTAGAATATTAGCATACAGCCCCTGGCAAAAATTATGGAATCACCAGTCTTGGAGGATGTTCATTCAGTTGTTTAATTTTGTAGAAAAAAGGCAGGTCACAGACATGACACAAAACTAAAGTCATTTCAAATGTCAACTTTCTGGCTTTAAGAAACACTAAAAGAAATCAAGAAAACAAATGTAGTAGTCAGTAACAGTTACATTTTTAGACCAAGCAAAGGGAAAAAAATAAGGAATCACTCAATTCCAAGGAAAAAAATTATAGAATCATGAAAAACAAACAAACAAAAGAACACTTCAACACACCACTAGTACCTTGTTGCACCACCTCTGGCTTTTATAACAGCTTGCAGTCTCTGAGGCATGGACTTAATGAGTGACAAACAGTACTCTTCATCAATCTGGCTCCAACTTTCTCTGATTGCAGTTGCCAGATCAGTTTTGCAGGTTGGAGCCTTGTCATGGACCATTTTCTTCAACTTCCATCACAGATTTTCAATCGGATTAAGATCCGGACTATTTGCAGGCCATGACATTGACCTTATGTGTCTTTCTTCAAGGAATGTTTTCACAGTTTTTGCTCTGACAAGATGTATTATCATCTTGAAAAATGATATCATCCCCAAACATCCTTTCAATTAATGGGATAAGAAAAGTGTCCAAAATGTCAATGTAAACTTGTGCATTTATTGAAGATGTAATGACAGCCATCTCCGCAATGCCTTTACCTAACATGCAACCCCATATCATCAATAATTGTGGTAATTTGCATCTTTTCTTCAGGCAGTTGTCTTCATAAATCTCATTGGAACGGCACCAAACAAAAGTTCCAGCATCATCACCTTGCCCAATGCAGATACGTGATTCATCATGACTTTCATCCAGTCATCCACAGTCCAAGATTGCTTTTCCTTAGCCCACTGTAACCTTGTTTTTTTCTGTTTAGGTGTTAATGATGGTTTTCGTTTAGCTTTTCTGTATGTAAATCCCATTTCCTTTAGGCGATTTCTCACAGTTCGGTCACAGACGTTGACTCCAGTTTCCTCCCATTTGTTCCTCATTTGTTTTGTTGTGCATTTTCTGTTTTCAAGACATATTGCCTTAAGTTTTCTGTCTTGACGCTTTGATGTCTTCCTTGGTCTACCAGTACGCTTGCCTTTAACAACCTTCCCATGTTTGTACTTGGTCCAGATTTTAGACACAGCTGACTGTGAACAACCAACATCTTTTGAAACATTGCGTGATGATTTACCCTCTTTAAGGAGTTTGATAATTCTCTCCTTTGTTTCAATTGACATCTCTCGTGTTGGAGCCATGATTCATGTCAATCCACTTGGTGCAACAGCTGTCCAAGGTGTGATCACTCCTTTTTAACCGCAGATTAACGAGCAGATCTAATCTGATGCAGGTTGGAAAGAAAATTGACAGGGTGATTCCATAATTTTTTCCTCGGAATTGAGTGATTTCATATTTTTTTTCCTCTGCTTGGTCTAAAAAAAGTAACCGTTACTGACTACCACATTTGTTTTCTTGATTTCTTTTAGTGTTTCTTAAAGCCAGAAAATTGACATTTGAAATGACTTTAGTTTTGTGTCATGTCTGTGACCTGCCTTTTTTCTACAAAATTAAACAACTGAATGAACATCCTCCAAGACTGGTGATTCCATAATTTTTGCCAGGAGCTGTAGTACCCCGTGGTGGTAGCTCGACTTATAAAGGTAGATGTCCTTTCCTTTGCCCACGCACTCTTCACCACGGGACACTTCAGTGCCTCACACTTCACTTCAGTACCTCCACACCCCAGCTGGCTGCCACACAAAGACACGACTCCAGAAGAAGATGTGTGGAGTTGGTACAGCACCACTAATGTAGCCTGGAGGTTCTGGAGGGTGAAACCACATCCAGTCTGACTTCAGTACCCATCGCCTCTTCAGTGCACCGGTGTTATCACGGTACACCTGAATGGGGTTGAAGAGCCCTCTCTCTTCATCGCTTTTCACCCAGGAGAGGTCGACTGATGGGATGCCACCGTGATTTTTCCCACAGACGCACCCAACCCTCCAGCTCAACCTGAAACATGTCAAAACAGTAAAACGCATAATCTCAATACAGAAATAATCATTTATATTTGTGAAGTCTGCAATTAATGTGAATAGTACTCACTGGGGAGTCAGTGGACTGGGGTGGCATGACTGCAGACGGAGATGTTAAAACTGTAGAAGCCGTGGGCGTGACTGCAGACGGGGATGGCAAAACCGCAGAAGGCTTCGGCGTGACTGCCCCCGGGGCCAACTACTGAGAGTGCAGAGAATTTTATTTAGTGTAATGTGTTCCTGTCATTTTAGAGACAATGTTGAGATTGATGATGTTTATCTTTTGTTTAGTCCTTTTTTTGTTGCTACTAATAGAAATAAATTATAAAATGTTCGAACTCTTTTAGATGTGGTTTTGTACTTTTTACTTAATCTGTCCATACTGAATTTAGAAATTATTGATTGTTTTCTAAGCACTGTTATTGTATTAGTAAATGAATTATAGAATGGTACTCATGCCATCATCTAAATGTCATTTATGTTGATGTTAAATTTGGATAAGAATTTTTTTTTTTTTTATCCTATTATTGAAATGTTATCACTGATGTATGAATAATAGTGCTGCAAACAAATAATGTTTAAATATGTTATGTTTAAGCATGTAATATAGGGACTCCAAATTATTTAAAAAATAGAAAGTCTACAAACTGCTTAATTGCTAAATATTCACCTCGCTTTCTTTTAACAGTCTAAATCAGGACCAGTATTTAATTTCTGAGAGCTCACACTAAACATGTTAAACAGGGTTCACTTGTGTCCAATTGTATGCTCACACAATACATATCTCTGACTTTAGGAGGTCTCACAGTTAAAATGGCAGATCAGATTAATCCTGCTGTCATGAAGTCCAAGGATCTGCCAAGGATCAGTTTGAGAGGAAGTTGTTAGGAGGGGAAAAAAAAAGCTGGAGAAGGTTAGAAAAAGATCAGCAAAGCTTTGAACCTTGCTAGGAACACAGTGACATCCGTTATAACAAAGTTGAAAATATATGGCACAAACCAGACACTACCAAGACAAGAAAAGCAATTGTCCGAGACTCACAACTTCTGTTTGGTAACTCTGGCATGGATTATTGTCCTATAACAGCACGACCTGTCGTGTGTTGTTTCTTATGCTGTACTTCTGCATGTTGCAGTGCCATGTTCTGCTCACTAGTGTAGCTTTTTAGACCAGCAATAGAGTACACACAACCTTGCTTGATTTCACCGGTTGGTGCACAAACAGACTAACCAGAACGAACGCAACAATCTTGAAAAAAAGCAGTACTGTATCTAATTTTAATACAGTGAATATCAGGGGAGAGCGCGAACGCAGTCCCCCACTACCAGAAATTATGCAGTCGAGATTCCCACATTTGGGGAATTCGCAGGGGTCAGCACAACCGGAGTGCAATGGTTGAGCCTCGCCCTGGGTGAACCACCTTCTTGATCATGGTATCTCCCCTGCCAGGTAAGTATGAATTGCACTACCCTCGGCTACAGACTGCACCACAGCACACACTGTTTACCATCATGGTGAAGAATACAGCACTCATCATTACACAAACATCTGAGGCTAAAACACTGCAGTCTAAAAGTACTGCAGAAATAAGACTAACCTTTATTACACACAAAGCCGTGTGGTCATCTATTTTCTTAATAACAAAACAGTACAACACTTCCCATGATGCACTGCTGCTGAACACGTAATGAGATCCACAAAGCTCACGAAACTGCTTTTTTTAATCCAAACATGTACACTAAAATCACAATAGTCAGTTCAGAAGAAAGCAATAAGAGTCCGAAAAAAAACTGTCTAACAATTTTATAAAGATAAAAAAGCATCGCTACAGTTAGCCCCGCCCCCTCTGTGTACAGGACAGGCGGCGACTTACAGCCGAAACAAAACGACTTCTCTACAAGACATTTCACTTCCATTCATTGTTTTAGGGAACAAATAAAGGACAGGGTAGAAAAGCTGCTTTGAACTTTATGTAATTACAAGTGACTATATAACCACAGTCTATGAACAAACACGCATGAGAGCGGAAATTTCTGTCCGACGAGTAATGGGAGTCTGGATACATAGTTCCGGATAGATAGTTCCGTCTACCACAAATTGTGATTGTTGTATTAATTTATTATTTTTAATTTATTAACAGGGTCGTTACAATTTGGAGCCGCTGATTAAAAATCTGGTGCCACATGCACGAAATAAATATTTTCGTTGCGACAAGGACCACGATTTGGGTTTTAGCTTACTTACAATAAATACTATAATTTACCCTTTAAACCTGCTTTTGTCATGCTATAATTCAGGCTTCCTTGGAGTTCATGAGACTCTACGTGTTTTTACAGAAAATAAACGACTTTATTGTGCGTTTGTCAGGTACAGTTTGGTTCTAAAAATGCAGCCAAAAGTCGGAGTAGTGAGTGTGGTTTTCATGGCAGAGATAAATTAGGGTTTGTGTAAAAGCACCGGCACCACTTCTATAAAACCACACTGACCCTGCATGAACAACGTTAAAACCCTTTTCTGTGCTGAAATGTGAAGTCAGTGAGATCACAAACAGCTCAAATGCAGAAATCCACAACCAAACTGCACAGCGCGGACTTCCATGGAACTGGAGAACATCACAGCCAGACAAATGCACAGACTGTATCTTTCTTTGACGGTAGAGAGAGGGGTGCACCGTTCCCGGAAATACTGCAATACCGGGTCGATGCGTGGAGTGGACGGAGCAAGCCCCTATTCCATCTCCCTGTTCCAAAAATCAATTTAATATATGGTCCCCGGGTAGGGGACGTATCAGATATTAAACTGATAAGAACAGATACTACACTTGATCTTAGCCAAAAGGCCGAGAAGCGATACCGACAACAGCAAACAACAAACAGGGACATTCTACACAACTGTAAACCCGAGGACGGCAAATGCTGCTGTCTCTTAATATTCTATAATAAACCAGTGTAAAATACGGGAACTATATTGTTTTATGCTAAAATTAGCAGAGAAAAGGGCGATTTAAGTGCCAGTTCACACAAAAACAAAGGGGAAATGATAATGAATGCACAAACTGACCAATCAGAGACGAGAATACAAAATCCTCCGCACTACACACATTACACAATACTCACATTAGTTTACAAAGTAGTTTTTTCTAAACAATCTTTTAAATTGAAGTAAAATCCTTCGATTGAAACGAGTAACATGACAAACCAAAATGGGGAGAATTTAAAAACATGTAAAAATTGACGTGAATTATACAACATTGCCCCTCAGTGGTCGGATGTGGTATTGCAAGAGAAAACAAATCAGGTAAAAATGTCTACAACTTAATTACCTTAAACTGAGTAAAACATTTTCACGAGGATTTCTTGGTGAAAAGAAGATAAATTGTGAACAATAATTATAATAATTTTAATTTAAACACTGAGTAAGAGGTTAGAATCACCAAACATGTACTTAATGTAAGTTTCACATAAAATACTGTGATTTATAGTAATTACCAAGTTTCTTCGTGGCACAAAGGGTGAAAATTTGTAGCAGTAAAATAGCTCTAGTTTTCTACAACACGAACAACTTTCTCCTCAGTCCCAAATTTAGTAAAAAGGAAAAGAAGTTCATCTTTACACATGCGCCACTCATCCGCCATTTTCCACCAGCAGTTTCTCCAGGCCTGCTTCATCATATACAGCGCTGCCTACCTTCATTTCTTTATTCTGGACGTACAGTATTCCCCCATAATGCATTAAAGGATACTTATGTCTCAGTAAATAAGTAAATAAAAAACATTTTTTGCGTAGCTTACACAATATCACGAGTATCTAAAGGTCAGTCTTGAGCCAGCAGTCCAAACTCCTCTGACGGTAAAATTATGAGTAAGAAAAACATTTCAAATCAGAAAAACAAATGTGTTGTACGGTTTGCTACTCTTACTATTTACACGGATAAACAAATGAGCTCAGTTACTCTACTAGTCGTGGTAGCCTATGCGAGATTTAGGAAACTGTAGTCTTTCACCCAAAATTGCAATCACCTGCTGCTACAGAATCAAGAGCATCTCCACAACAGCGCCACCTAGAGGACTCATTCAAAACAGCGGGACAAAAAGTAAAGATTTGATCAGGGTATGTCCACACTGTTTTTAAAATTACTGCAATAAATGAATACACAGGCTCACAGCTCTGGTCCTAGAATACCCCCTGTCCTGAATATTTTAATCTTTCCCTGCTCTAATCAACTCAGAGGGCTGGTAATTAGCCAATTAGCTGAACCAGGTGAAGTGGGAGCAGAGAAAACACTAAACAGGGTGTACTTCTCTCTACGCTCTTCCATGCTCCTCTGTACCTGTCAGTCACACCGAATGAGGCCTGGCCAGGGTCAGGGTATGTCCATAGTGTTTTTAAAATTACTGCAATAAATGAATACACAGGCTCACAGCTCTGGTCCTGGAGCATCCCCTGTCCTGCACATTTTAATGTCTCCCTGCTATAACACAACCACTTCAACTCAGAGGGCTGTTAATGAGCTGATTCGTTGAATCAGGTGAATTATGAGCAAGGAATACACTATGATATGCGGGACAGGGTGTACTCCAGGACCAGGGTTGGGAATACTATTAGTATTCAAATATGAAATAAAAAATAATAAAAATAATAATAATAATAAAAGCTCTTACTCTTTCTCCTTGCAAGCAGGTCTCAGTGGGTGACTGAGTATAAGGACAACTCTGGTTTCCCATAAATTGTCCTCCTTTTGTATTATAAACAATAGAGATTCCTCATTTATAGGTGAAAATAATGAGCTCCATTACAGTGTGCAAACAGCAAACAGAGTGGCAGGTGTGCTCTGAAAGGTCAAGGCCAAATGGTGTGCAGTTTTCTTTTTTCAGAGCACGAGGTTGGTGGACAGTTTGCGGGAAACCAAAGTTGAGACTGAGACCCACTATAGCAATAAGAAAGAATAAGAGTTAAAGAAATCAAGTTAATCTGGGCATAAGGTATTTAAACAGTAACCCAAGGTTGACTACAGATAAATTAATAATGATCAAATAAAGATGACTCGGTCAGAGTGTTTTTGAATAGTTACCATGGTGTGTTCATGTCGGCCTGATGAGCCTTTATACACTCTAGAGTCTCCTGCTGGGCTGGCCACAACACACGTCCTTCAAGAAAACAACCAATCAACACATAGTAGGTACTAGAAACACAACAAATGTGATTAGACTGTCCAGTAGAACGAGGTTTAAGCACGTAGAGTGCTGTGTAATACCATAATACTTTTAATATCTTACCTGCTGGCAGTGCCTTGCATAAGTATTTGGTCCACTTGAAATTTGCACATTTTATAGTGTTAAAACCTGAAATGAAAATAGACCTAAGTGGGATATTACCTGTCAGTGGGAATCCCTGTGGCATTAAAAAGGGTGTTTTATGAAGAATCTTATAAAGTAGACTGGGAAATATGGAACATTACTTAGGCCTACTATCTCACACAGCTGCCTACAACATGGGGCTCGCCACTGGGAACATGGACAAATACAAGGCTGCGTCTTGCAACGTGTGCAGAGCGGTGAATGAGGCGAAGCAGTGCTATGAAAGGAAACTAGAGTCACAGTCACAGAATGATTCTAGGAGCCTATGGCAAGGATTGAGAACAATAACGGACTACAAAACACCATCCTCCATGGTGAATGGAGACGCTTCTCTGGCAGACAAGCTGAACACTTTCTATGCTCCTTTTGAGGCTGCACCTAGCGGTGGTAATGGCGATAACAGTGCCAGTGCCAGCTTGAATGCAGAAAGTGTCAGAGCTGAAAACTCTTTCACCATCTCAGAGCATGATGTGAGGATGGCCGTCAGGAGAGTGAACACCAGGAAAGCAGCAGGACCAGACGGCATCTCAGGTCGGGTCCTTAGATCCTGTGCTGACCAGCTAGCACCGGTGTTCATTGAGATATTCAACCTTTCCCTGGAGCAGTCGACAATCCCCACATGCTTCAAGCAGTCCATTATTGTTCCTGTCCTGAAGAAACCCCAGCCTGCCTGTTTCAAGACTATCACCCAGTAGCCCTAACTTCAGTTGTAATGAAGTGCTTTGAAAGACTGGTCAGAGACTTCATCACTTCTTCATTACCTGATACACTGGACCCACTACAGTTTGCATACCGTCCCAATCGCTCTACAGAGGATGCCGTACAATACCTCTTCCACACAACCCTGAGCCAGCTGGACACTGGGAAGGGGAATTATGTGAAAATGCTCTTTGTTGACCACAGCTCGGCATTTAATACTATAATTCCCTCTAAACTCACCACCAAGTTGGAGGACCTGGGACTGAGCCCATCTTTGTGTCAGTGGATCTCCAACTAACCTCAAAAACCGACCACAAGCAGTAAAGGTGGGCAAACATGTTTCATCCTCCCTCACTCTCAGCACTGGAGCACCACAGGGTTGTGTTCTGAGCCCCCTGCTGTACTCATTGTACACATATGACTGTGTAGCCACTTCCAGCTCTACCAACATTGTTAAGTTTGCTGATGACACTGTGGGCCTGATCTCCGACAACAACGAGAAGGCCTATTTTGAAATCTTCTCTCTGTTGCAGTCAGGGAAGCGCTTCCACTCCCTAAAGGCCAATACAGAGAGGATGCGGAGGAGCTTCTTCCCACAGGCCATTCGGGCCCTCAACTAGTACAACATCAAGGACTAAGAATCATTCATCTCCTTCAAACACCCAACCTCCATCTACATCTACATACATAAAGCTACTAATTTATTTTAGTATTACAATTTAGTATTTAGTATTGCATTTATTGCACATTGCACATATTGCACATTACATCACAAACAGCAAATTTGAACCATTTGTTTCTTGCATTAAATTCATTCATTTATTAAAAAGGCTACAACGTGCAACTAACTGTACTGACAGATTAATAAAAAACATCCATCACTACCACTGTTATTACCTAAAATTCATCAGTCCACTCAGATTATTTTCACTTACAAACCCCTAAAGAGTGTCCGTATATCCAATGAGTTTATAATTTAATGCAGGGAAGAAAGGTTTAGTACCTCTGAATTTGTATTTATGGTCATGGTTTTAGTTATAAAATACTTTTCCTCTCCTTCTTAATGTCATTAAGCAAACAAAAGAAACAATGAATGAACAAATAACTAAATGAATCAATTTGAGTGAGTCTGAATAAATACCAGGGTATTTAACCAAAGCTCTGTGTATGTACAGAGTCCGATTACATTTTCAGTTGTTTGTTTAGAAGTAATCATTCAGTTTTACTTTTTTATATTCTTGATTATACTATCCCAATATAGTATTGTACAAGAACTTGTAACAATACCTTTAAGGTATGAGCCTCTCTCTGTGATATTGTTAAGGTCTGCACAGATTCACCTAATTCAGCCAGTGAGCTCTGTAACTCCTTCAGTGTTGTAGCTAACCTCTTGGACACTTATCAGACAATTGCCCTTCGTGTCTTGGTAGTGTCTGGTTTGTGCCATATATTTTCAACTTTGTTATAATGGATGACACAGTGGTCAGTTCATGGGTAGCTTCTTGGACTTCATGACAGCAGGATTAATCTGCCATTTTAACTGTGAGACCTCCTAAAGTCAGAGATATATATTGTGTGAGCATACAATTGGACACAAGTGAACTCTGTTTAACATGTTTAGTGTGAGCTCTCGGAAATTAAATACTGGTCCAAACGTTTTAATTTATTAAAATTAAATAAAGACAAATTAAATACTGTACAAACATTATGTGTTTGCAGCACAATTATTCATATATCAAAAAATAATAACATTTAAATAACAGGATAAAAAAAATATTATCCAAATATGGTAGACTAAGTAAATTTGATTAAATATTTAGATGTTGGCTTGAGTATCAGTCTATAATTCATTTATTAATACAGTAACAACAATAACAGTGCTTAGAAAATATTCAGTATTTTCTAAAATTCAGTAGACATCTAAAAATAGACAGAATAAGTAAAAAGTAGAAAACCACAACAAAAAGGGTTGGAACATTTTACAAATTTATTTCTATTAGTGGCAGCAAAATACAGGATTAAACAAAAGATAAACATCATCAATCTCAACATCATCTCTAAAATGACAGGAACACGTTACATTAAGTAACTTTCCCTGCACACTCAGTAGTAGGCCTAAATAATATTCTATATTTCCCAGTCTACTTTATAAGATTCTTCATAAAAACACCTTTTTTTTTTTATACAACTGGGATTCCCACTGACAGGTAATATCCCACTTAGGTCCATTTTCATTCCAGGTTTTAACACTATAAAATGTGCAAATGGGCCAAATACTTATGCAAGGCACTGCCAGCAGGTAAGATATTAAAAATATTATGGTATTACACAGCACTCTACGTGCTTAAACCTCGTTCTACTGGACAGTCTAATCACATTTGTTGTGTTTCTAGTACCTACTATGTGTTGATTGGTTGTTTTCTTGAAGGACGTGTGTTGTGGCCAGCCCAGCAAGAGACTCTAGAGCGTATAAAGGCTCATCAGGCCGACATGAACACACCATGGTAACTATTCGAAAACACTCTGACCGAGTCATCTTTATTTGATCATTATTAATTTATCTGTAGTCAACCTTGGGTTACTGTTTAAATACCTTATGCCCAGATTAACTTGATTTCTTTAACTCTTATTCTTTCTTATTGCTATAGTGGGTCTCAGTCTCAACTTTGGTTTCCCGCAAACTGTCCACCAACCTCGTGCTCTGAAAAAAGAAAACTGCACACCATTTGGCCTTGACCTTTCAGAGCACACCTGCCACTCTGTTTGCAGACAAGTTAAACGCACCAAATACCAGGCCGTCTACGGTCCTAAGGTAGTATAAAACTCTGTGCTAATTATAAAATGGCAGATACAGTAGTATTTACAGTGATTTCTAGTCTTCATTTTATTTACAGAATTAAAATAAATTCTTTATTGTTTTTTTTTTTTCAGCTGTGTTACAGGCAAGCTACCACACTGTAATGGAGCTCATTATTTTCACCTATAAATGAGGAATCTCTATTGTTTATAATACAAAAGGTGGACAATTTATGGGAAACCAAAGTTGTCCTTATACTCAGTCACCCACTGAGACCTGCTTGCAAGGAGAAAGAGTAAGAGCTTTTATTATTATTATTATTTTTATTATTTTTTATTTCATATTTGAATACTAATAGTATTCCCAACCCTGGTCCTGGAGTACACCCTGTCCCGCATATCATAGTGTATTCCTTGCTCATAATTCACCTGATTCAACGAATCAGCTCATTAACAGCCCTCTGAGTTGAAGTGGTTGTGTTATAGCAGGGAGACATTAAAATGTGCAGGACAGGGGATGCTCCAGGACCAGGGATGTGAGCCTGTGTATTCATTTATTGCAGTAATTTTAAAAACAGTGTGGACATACCCTGATCAAATCTTTACTTTTTGTCCCGCTGTTTTGAATGAGTCCTCTAGGTGGCGCTGTTGTGGAGATGCTCTTGATTCTGTAGCAGCAGGTGATTGCAATTTTCGGTGAAAGACTACAGTTTCCTAAATCTCGCATAGGCTGCCACGACTAGTAGAGTAACTGAGCTCATTTGTTTATCCGTGTAAATAGTAAGAGTAGCAAACCGTACAACACATTTGTTTTTCTGATTTGAAATGTTTTTCTTACTCATAATTTTACCGTCAGAGGAGTTTGGACTGCTGGCTCAAGACTGACCTTTAGATACTCGTGATATTGTGTAAGCTACGCAAAAAATGTTTTTTATTTACTTATTTACTGAGACATAAGTATCCTTTAATGCATTATGGAGAAATACTGTACGTCCAGAATAAAGAAATGAAGGTAGGCAGCGCTGTATATGATGAAGCAGGCCTGGAGAAACTGCTGGTGGAAAATGGCGGATGAGTGGCGCATGTGTAAAGATGAACTTCTTTTCCTTTTTACTAAATTTGGGACTGAGGAGAAAGTTGTTCGTGTTGTAGAAAACTAGAGCTATTTTACTGCTACAAATTTTCACCCTTTGTGCCACGAAGAAACTTGGTAATTACTATAAATCACAGTATTTTATGTGAAACTTACATTAAGTACATGTTTGGTGATTCTAACCTCTTACTCAGTGTTTAAATTAAAATTATTATAATTATTGTTCACAATTTATCTTCTTTTCACCAAGAAATCCTCGTGAAAATGTTTTACTCAGTTTAAGGTAATTAAGTTGTAGACATTTTTACCTGATTTGTTTTCTCTTGCAATACCACATCCGACCACTGAGGGGCAATGTTGTATAATTCACGTCAATTTTTACATGTTTTTAAATTCTCCCCATTTTGGTTTGTCATGTTACTCGTTTCAATCGAAGGATTTTACTTCAATTTAAAAGATTGTTTAGAAAAAACTACTTTGTAAACTAATGTGAGTATTGTGTAATGTGTGTAGTGCGGAGGATTTTGTATTCTCGTCTCTGATTGGTCAGTTTGTGCATTCATTATCATTTCCCCTTTGTTTTTGTGTGAACTGGCACTTAAATCGCCCTTTTCTCTGCTAATTTTAGCATAAAACAATATAGTTCCCGTATTTTACACTGGTTTATTATAGAATATTAAGAGACAGCAGCATTTGCCGTCCTCGGGTTTACAGTTGTGTAGAATGTCCCTGTTTGTTGTTTGCTGTTGTCGGTATCGCTTCTCGGCCTTTTGGCTAAGATCAAGTGTAGTATCTGTTCTTATCAGTTTAATATCTGATACGTCCCCTACCCGGGGACCATATATTAAATTGATTTTTGGAACAGGGAGATGGAATAGGGGCTTGCTCCGTCCACTCCACGCATCGACCCGGTATTGCAGTACTTCCGGGAACGGTGCACCCCTCTCTCTACCGTCAAAGAAAGATACAGTCTGTGCATTTGTCTGGCTGTGATGTTCTCCAGTTCCATGGAAGTCCGCGCTGTGCAGTTTGGTTGTGGATTTCTGCATTTGAGCTGTTTGTGATCTCACTGACTTCACATTTCAGCACAGAAAAGGGTTTTAACGTTGTTCATGCAGGGTCAGTGTGGTTTTATAGAAGTGGTGCCGGTGCTTTTACACAAACCCTAATTTATCTCTGCCATGAAAACCACACTCACTACTCCGACTTTTGGCTGCATTTTTAGAACCAAACTGTACCTGACAAACGCACAATAAAGTCGTTTATTTTCTGTAAAAACACGTAGAGTCTCATGAACTCCAAGGAAGCCTGAATTATAGCATGACAAAAGCAGGTTTAAAGGGTAAATTATAGTATTTATTGTAAGTAAACTAAAACCCAAATCGTGGTCCTTGACGCAACGAAAAGATTTATTTCGTGCATGTGGCACCAGATATTTAATCAGCGGCTCCAAATTGTAACGACCCTGTTAATAAATTAAAAATAATAAATTAATACAACAATCACAATTTGTGGTAGACGGAACTATCTATCCGGAACTATGTATCCAGACTCTCATTACCGGTCGGACAGAAATTTCCGCTCTCATGCGTGTTTGTTCATAGACTGTGGTTATATAGTCACTTGTAATTACATAAAGTTCAAAGCAGCTCTTCTACCTTGTCCTTTATTTGTTCCCTAAAACAATGAATGGAAGTGAAATGTCTTGTAGAGAAGTCGTTTTGTTTCGGCTGTAAGTCGCCGCCTGTCCTGTACACAGAGGGGGCGGGGCTAACTGTAGCGATGCCTTTTTATCTTTATAAAATTGTTAAACATAGCAATAAGAGTCAAATAAAAAAACTTTCTTCTGAACTGTCTATCGTGATTTTAGTGTACATGTTTGGATTAAAAAAGCAGTTTCCTGAGCATTGTGGATCTCGTTACATATTCAGCAGCAGTGCATCATGGGAAGTGTTGTACTGTTTTGTTATTAAGAAAATAGATGACCTACACGGCTTTGTGTGTAATAAAGGTTAGTCTTATTTCTGCAGTACTTTTAGACTGCAGTGTTTTAGCCTCAGATGTTTGTGTAATGATGAGTGCTGTATTCTTCACCATGATGGTAAACAGTGTGTGCTGTGGTGCAGTCGGTAGCCGAGGGTAGTGCAATTCATACTTACCTGGCAGGGGAGATACCATGATCAAGAAGGTGGTTCACCCAGAGCGAGGCTCAACCATTGCACTCCGGTTGTGCTGACCCCTGCGAATTCCCCAAATGTGGGAATCTCGACTGCATAATTTCTGGTAGTGGGGGACTGCGTTCGCGCTCTCCCCTGATATTCACTGTATTAAAATGAGATGCAATACTGCTCTTTTTCAAGATTATGTCGCGTTCATTCTGGTTAGTCTGTTTGTGCACCAACCGGTGAAATCAAGCAAGGTTGTGTGTACTCTATTGCTGGTTTAAAAAGCTACACTAGTGAGCAGAACATGGCACTGCAACATGCAGAAGTACAGCACAAGAAACAACACACGACAGGTCGTGCTGTTATAGGACAATAATCCATGCCAGAGTTACCAAACAGAAGTTGTGAGTCTCGGACAATTGCTTTTCTTGTCTTGGTAGTGTCTGGTTTATGCCATTATATTTTCAACTTTGTTATAACGGATGTCACAGTGCTCCTAGCAAGGTTCAAAGCTTTGCTGATCTTTTACTAACCTTCTCTGTCCATCATAGATTGTGATTATGCAATTTCAAATGACTATATAAAGTTCAAAGCAGCTTTTCTACCCTGTCCCTTATTCACTAAAACAATCAATGCAATCGAAAAGTGGTTTTGTTTTGGTTGTAACTCTCCTCCTGACCTGCACACAGGGGGCGGGGCTAACTAGCAAGGCTTCAAAACAGCCTTCATAAAATTGTTGAAAATATTTTTACTGACTCTTATTACTTACAGTGTAGCAAAGCACTCTTTCTTCTGGACTGACTTGTGATTTTAGTGTACATGTTTGGATTAAAAAAGCAGTTTCCTGGACATTGTAGATCTCATTACATATTCAGCAGCAGTGCATCATGGGAAGTGTTGTACTGTTTTGTTGCTAAGAAAATAGATGACCACACGGTTTTGTGTGTAATAAAAGTTAGTCTTATTTCTGCAGTACTTCAGACTGCAGTGTTTTAGCCTCAGATGTTTGTGTAATGATTAGTGCTGTATTCTTCACCGTGATGGTAAACAGTGTGTGCTGCGGTGCAGTCGGTAGCCGAGGGTAGTGCAATTCATACTTACCTGGCAGGGGAGATACCATGATCAAGAAGGTGGTTCACCCAGGGCGAGGCTCAACCATTGCACTCCGGTTGTGCTGACCCCTGCGAATTCCCCAAATGTGGGAATCTCGACTGCATAATTTCTGGTAGTGGGGGACTGCGTTCGCGCTCTCCCCTGATATTCAATGTCTCAAGAATAGATTCTTTTTTGTTTGTTTGAATGGTTATGGTAATTTTTGTAAGAAGTACAATCATTTTATGTAGTATTAACAGTGGGTTCGTATGTTTCATTCGCTGATTTAGTTAAAAAGGCTACAAGGTGCAACTAACTGTACTGACAGATTAATATAAACATCCATCACTACCACTGTTATTACCTAAAGTTCATCAGCCCACTGAGATTATTTTCACTTACAAACCCCTAAAGAGTGTCCATATATCCAATGAGTTTATAATTTAATGCGGGAAGAAAGGTTTAGTACCTCTGAATTTGCGTTTACGGCCATGGTTTTAGTTAGAAAATCATTTTCCTCTCCTTCTTTGTATGATTGAATAAATGAAATCACGAATGAATGAACGAATAAACAAATGAATCAATTTGAGTGAGGCTGAATAAATACCAGGGTATTTAACCAAAGCTTTGTGTATGTACAGAGTCCGATTACATTTTCAGATTGTTTAGGATTAATTGTTCAGTTTTGCCTGTATCTCCTGGGAAAGTTTTTTGCTGTACAAAATATGCAGATTAACTTAAACATAACTGCTCTCACTTAATTACAAAGTAGATACTGGAGAATATTGGAAGACCTTTTTTATATTCTTGATTATACTATCCCAGTATAATCGTATGCAAGAACTTGCAACAATACCTGTCAGGAATCTCTCTCTCTCTTTTTCTCACACGTACACACACATACAATATTCCCAAAGTATGTGGACACGTGACCAACACCTTTCTGGACATCCCATTCCAAAACAGGAGGCACGAATATGGAGTTTACCCATCCCCTGGACAGGAAAGGGCCTTCCCCAAACGGTTGCCACAAAGTTGGAAGCATACAATTGTCTAAAATGTCTTTCTATGCTTTAGCATTAACATTACCCTTCACTGGAACTAAGTGATCTACCCCAAACGCTGAAAAACAGCACCAGACCTTTATCCCTCCTCCACCAAACGTTACTGTTGGCAGTAAGCATTCTGGTAGGTAGCATTCTCCTGGCATCTACCAAACCCAGATTTGTCCATCAGACTGCCAGATAGCGAAGCGTGATTCATCACTCCAGAGAACACGTTTCTGCTCTCGGCACTCTGTGACCCCGCTCTGTGAGTTTGCATGGTCTGCTGCTTCGTGGCTGAGCTGTTGTTACTCCTAAATGCTTCCATCTCACAGTAATAGCACTTAGAGTTGACTTGGGCAGAAATTTAATGAAGTGAATTATTACAAAAGTAGCATCCTATGACAGTGCCACGTTTAGTCACTGTGCTCTTCAGTCCGACCCATTCTACTGGCAATGTTTGTCCACGGAGATATATGCTTTTTTTTATGCACCTGTCAGCAATGGGTGTGGCTAAAACACTTGAACTCAATAATTAGGATGGGTGTCCACATAATTTTCGGCCATAGTGTATTTGCACAATTAAATTTTGACCTGTAGATGGTGAGCTACAGAAGCCAAAGAAGCCACAGCTGGTTACAGCTAAGCGTAGTAACGGTTTCAAGGTAATGAAAGATTGCCAGAATTGAAATTTTATGTAGTGGACACAGAGTAGTGGAGTGATAAACAGTGAATTGTCCCAGTACTGTTACAGTGAATATCAGCAAACTTGGAACATTGCTTGCCAAACAGATTAGTTGACCAAAACTAACAGTGGTAGGTCTATAAACAGCGTTTTAGGGGGAAAAAACTAAAACAGATGTCTCACTTTAGCCTCCAGAGGGCACTACGATTTTACTTTTTTTATGATTTACACACAGTTCTGTCAGTGCAGGAAGCTCTCCTCTGATGTTAGAGACAATCACAGCTGTAATGTATTTGGAAGTGATGATGACAAAGCTCTGCACTCCACTCTGAAAACTCAGGAGCTCCCTGTTTTTAGGGGTCAAATAGCCATTCAGAGTCACTCTGTCACTTTTTGAAGGCACAGCTAGTGGCACGTGTTTGCTGACCCTAATGAACAGTTTATGTCCGGTTTGTATAGCAGGCTTATTAAAAAGGAAAAAGATGTTGGGTTAAAAAATATCACTTTTTAGTACATGCATAAGTAAGGAATAAAACACTTGGGGGTGTGCTGTTACAGGAAAGTAATCAGTGGCTGGATGGTGAACGGTGTGATGAGGTCTGACACGAAGCAGAGTTATTGCTACCACTCCAAAGTATTTTCCTATAACAGCACATACGTAGGTGTTTTATTCATTTTATACCACAGCAACTAACTAATTAATTGATCATTGAATGACACATTGCAATTGACATTGTGGTGGTGTATGTCTGTGAGACTTATGTTACAGAAGCATTAGAGTAACATTTTTAATATACATTACCTGACATGTACATCTAAACAGCCATCTGTCTCTTTTTTTTTTTTTTGTTGAAAGATTTGGTTTTCGACGTGGTGATGGATGATAGTTGAGGATTTTAAACTTTTGCAATCCTGTATGTGGTCAAAAGCAACAATATGTAAACTAGAGAGAGCAAATAAAAAAAATTGCAATAACTTTAAGTTTTCTTGAGTCAATAATTTTTTTAACCGAAAATACTGTTTAAAAAAGTTCTTATGAAAATTATTTTTTTTAGATGAAAGGTAAGAAATTCCTTCAACAGTTTACATGTAGCATTTTAATCACTGTACATAGTACTCATATTAAATAGTTGTTGCAGCCACCATTTATCTATTTAGCTTTTAAAAATGCAAAGTGTCCCTCACTTCCTTCAGTAGTGAACTTTAGAAAGTCCATTTAAGTGTTTTTCATTAGTACGCTTTGGAACATGAGGCTGCTGTGAGAATCTCAAAGTCCCCAGCACACAAATGTTTATAAAATACTTCTTCTGACTCATATTAAGGTTCGACGAAAGGTCTGCTCCTTTATAATCATGAATTAACTGTACAGTTTTAATGTTGCTTTTCAAACTTTGCACACAGATTCACTGATAATGAGCTGCACTTTGACCTGTGGTCGTTTAATAATTAGTATTAATAACTATACAATCATTATAATCTTTTTCACGGATAAAAACTGATTACGACATACATTATTTTTGCATCATATCACAGACATCACTGAATCAAACTATAAAACAAGACTTCAGCAGTAACACAACTTTCATCATGCCTCTTATGAGATACTAATCTAATCCACTATATATATTTTCACAATATATGATCTACAACAACTCATTTTCTCCAAAGCCCTCATGGACGAAGAGATGACAGCACACACACATTGGTTTTACTCTCCTTGTGAGGACCTTCCACTGACTATAAATATTAATGCTGCTAATTAATGCTATGCTACATCTAAATCCAACCCTAGCCCTAACCTCACAAACTAAAAAGAAACATTTTTGCACTGCATTTTTTTTTGTTTTGTTTTTAAAGAAAAACAGTTTTCCTCATGGGAACTAGACAAAGGTAGAACATGGTAAAAACAGAAAGATATTTCTATCCTTCTCAGGCTATTTTGTCCCCACCAAGGTATAAAAACATGCCCACACATACACACACACTATAGTGATTTGCTGAACTGGCTTATTATCCTTTGCAAATATCCAGTTGTATCTCCTGTGTTATTAAGGGCTTGAGGCGATCACTGTACAAAAGGCAGGTAGCAATAGCAAACAAGCAACTTTTCTACACACACCTTATCAAGTGAAAGCTCACAACTGCCTCCGTCTGCCCCTGGAGTTTGAGCTCTGAAATTGGGTTTTAATTGGTTCTTCCTGCAATACCACACACTTCAGCACAGGCTGGATGGAGCTGAGTGCTGAGGACAAACAGGATGACTGTGTTTAACTTGCTACGTGACCAAAGACAAACTATAAGGTTAGAAATCATTCAGCAGCCACTTGACGAGACAACACTCTGACACACACAAACAGATCAAAAATTAAATTTGCATTTGATACATCAAACATGACATTTTGACTTACTTACTACAGTTCTGCCTACCATAGCTATACATATAGCCGTTTCAGGGTTCCTGGGTTGACCCTCAGCTTGGGTTTTTGTCTGTGTGGAGCTTCGCATGCTCTCCCTGTGTCTGTGTTGGTTTCCTCCTGGTTCTCTGGTTTCCTCTCACTTCCCAAAACATGCTAGTAGCTGGGCTGGCTACTCTAAATTTCCTCAGTGTGAAAGTGTATGCTGCTTTGGACTGGTGTCCCATCCAGGGTGTATTCCTGCCTCACACCCAGCGTTTCCTGGATAGGCTCTGGACAATGCAGTTACTGTAGATGAATGAATGAAAGCATTAATTAGCATTAATTAGGTTACTGATAGTGTGTGCTTGTGCCAAGGTAATGACATTAATATAGATAAAAAGGAAGGAAATTGGGCTTAATGAGGTTTATGTAAATTTTACTCATTTGTTTTTTGGGTTAATCAAATTAAGTTTTATTGGGCTAATAAATGCTAATGACTTTTTAGGTCAAATCATTTAGGTGTGAACAACAGCAGGTTTTTTTTTTCCCTCCCTTCTTCTCAAGTTTGATGCCACAGCCCAGATAGCACACAGTATTATTCAGTTGCTCACTACAGTCAGTATTAACGGCTAACAGCAACCCAAAAAGTATGTCTGTGTATGATTAATCACAGGACAAATTATACGAAGGGATATGAATATAAGAGTCTGGACAAAAACTCATCACCAAGAGGGGTGCTGTTTCACAACACAGACCGGTTTGACTTACACATTATATTCAAGGATGAGCCATGAGTCAGTGAGATAGTCAGTGAATCAGTGTGTTAGTCAGTCACAGTGAGTCTGTCTCGGTGAATGAGCGAGTCTGTATGTGAGTCTGTCAGTAAATCGGTAACAGTGAGTCAATATGTGAGTTGGTCAGTAAATCAGTCATGGGGAATCAGTGACTTAGTCAGTGAATCAGTTACAGTGAGTCAGTGTGTTAAGTCAGTGAGTTAGCTAGTGAGTAAATTAGGTGGTCATAGTGGGTCAGTGTGTAAGTCAGTCAGTCTTAGTGAATCAGTGAGTTAATGTTTGAGTCAGTGTGTCAGTCAGTGAATCAATTACAGTGAGTCAGTGAACTTGCCAGTCAGGTCCCTAGAGGACTAGTGGTTAGGCCTTGGTGCTCCAACCCCAGCCACTGGAGTTGCACAAAACAGTGCGCTCCACTGCCGGTCACAAGCCCAGATAAAATTGGGGATGGTTGCGTCAGGAAGGGCATCTGGCAGGAAATATGCAGATAAATGATCTGGTGACCCCTAATGGGAGCAGACGAAGGGAAAAAGTGAACTTGCCAGTCAGTAAATCAGTCATGGTGAATCAGTGAGTCAATGTGTGAGTCAGTGAGTGAATCAGTTACAGTGAGTCAATATGAGAATTAGTCAGTAAATAAGTCACCCACACTGAGTCAGTCAGTGAATCAGTCACAGTGAGACAATATGTGAGTGAATCAGTCACAGTCAGTCAATGTACGAGTTAGTGATTGAGCTAGTCAGTTAGGTATTGTGTTTGCCAGTGATTCAGTCAGTAAAAATGGCCTCTAGGTCAGCCCCTCAAATGTGGGCTTTTCTTTTCTTTCTTTTTTTATTCAACAATAATTGTTTCTTTAATCTAGATAACTCTGTTAGTTTATTCTTTCACTTTGTCACACTTTTGCTCAGTGCTTTGTTTGCTGTTGCTGTTACAGTCTAATGGCTGAAATAAACCAAAAATATGATTAGGGGATGCTTATAAAACAGCACGTGAATACAATCCATTTACTCAAAACATACTGTATGCTGTGTACAAGGAATAATAGAAATCAAGAAACAGGCGTCTCGTCGTCTGCCTGCTTGGTCTTGTTGAAATCCTGTGTGACCATCTTAATCATCCTGAAATCACCTTGGCTCAGACACGCTGTACTTCATATCCGAGCTGCTGAATGTCTGTCCCTGTGGACAAACAGCTCCATGAAAGAGACACTGACACACACCCACATGCATGCACCTCCACCACTGGCTTTTAGGTAAATTCAATTTGGGATTCAATTTCTCCTGCACTGGAGGTAATGTGCTTGTCATGTTCAATAAGAGATTGTTTCCCCTGTGAAGAGCTGCTTTGGTATACTAATAAGCTGCTTTGATAGGGTCGTCCTCTGCGTAGAAAAAAAATATTAAAATCATGCTTTATCTGTCCAAGGCACAAAAAAAAAAAAAAAGCCTCTGCTTCTGTCATCGTATGAAACAAACTGTAGGGTTCATCTCCTTCAGGAGCATAAGATCCTGTTTATTTTTTTGTTCTGACATAGCCTGAGTATATCAGTGCCGATTTATGTTTGCCATCCGCTGAACTAATCACAGGCCAGCGTGCAGACGTGTATTGACCTGTGGCCACTCGCATTAAAACCTATTGAGTTTAGAGCTATGGTGATTGAGCTCCCTAAAGAGCCAAGCTTTAGTGCAAGCTAAATTCATTGCTGTGCCTTTTACGGATGGATCTGTCATAGGCAGCACACGATCAATAGAAAACTGACCGCTGCCTCTGTCATGCGTCTAGAGCTTTTATGCATACGACAACCTTTTCCTCAAATACACAGTGGCCTAAAAGTCATGAGGTACTCGAGCTCAGACTTTATGAATAATATGGATCCATGGAATTATGCATATATGGATAAATTAGCTTGTCAATAACACGATGGAACCAGTCACTGACCAGTGATGCAAAAAAAACAACAACAACAAAATAAGCTGGTTTAAAAGTGACAAGTCATCAGGAAAAATGACTGTATCCATCAAATTTATTTGTTCAAATTAAGAAAGACTTGGCTTAAAGGGTCAGAAAAATCCTGCTTTACACATCAATTCAAAGGCTTTTATGTTTTCCCCCTCATCCCGCCTCTAAAAAAATACACCGTGCATCTGCAACTCAAACATTTTCAGCCATCACAATCAGACAATCTGTCCTGGACATAAGAGTCAGTGTTATTGTGTAACTGCCCAAAAGGTCATTTTTTATTGTCGTCATCATCACCGTCGTCCTCTGTAGATCCTCCCCAGTTGAGCAGAGGTCTGCGGTCAGGTGGAACACACGGTCTGATCCGCTGCCACCGGTTTGGAGGCCATATGATGTGAGATGCTCTGCCGTGGAGGAGTCCGAGTGAAACCTGCAGAAAGGCAATCCTGTTTACTGACCTTATAAAAAAACATTCACACTTCAATAAAAAACTCAACTCAAAAGAGCAAGAGAACTGAACAGTCTGTAAGAATAATGTGAGACAGATGATAAAGGTATGACCTCCTGGTCTTATCATCTTTTTGATATCATTGTCCAAGTCTGTCTCTATCATATAATATTTACCAATCCCAATGTGAAAGGGGGACTGAGGGTTGTGACATCAGTTATCAGATTCAGTGAGCATCTTTAAGAAATATTTTTACTAGGGAACAAATAAATAAATAAATAAATAGGTAATAAAACCAGTATTTTCAGACCAGACATGAGTATGTGTACATGTTTTTGATAACTGCTGATACCAGTTCCAATACTGATATTGAAATGAGTAACCTACTTCAGTAATAGGCAATCAGGGGCATCATGGAACATTTTATTCAGCTCTATTTATGTTGGTTGCTGCAGTGTGTTGCTAGCAATGAACTCCTCATACTGACTTTTATGGGTTTTTTTGTCTTTAATCTTTAATGTCTTTAATCTTTAATAGTGTGCGAGGGCAGCCGACCTGAGCGTGCTGAGCGGTATCAGTCATTAAAAATGAGTGCAAGGTGCCGTGAAAGGCACTTTGAGTCACAAGCACTGTGTAATCGCTGGTGAAAGGAAGAGTGCATGCTTTAGTGCTCAGTGCTCGCACAACTGAAATGGTCTCTCTCGCTTGTGACAGTTTCTCTGCATTTTGCTTCACTGCTCCACTGTATGTCTGCAAACTGTTACTTAATGATGATAGGTCCCTAATGTTTAGGCCTGTTACAATTATCCTCCTACATAATTAATTGTTATATTCAACAATCAGATCAGATGATTTCCTATACATATCTGTAATCTGTAAACAGGCTGTTCTGAGTTTATTTATGGATATATTTCTATAATTATTCTTTAATCTATGAACTACTTATTTAATTATTCTCTTTTTTGGGAATTCAGTAATTTAGCTGAAATTTGGCCACTCTCACTAGAACATTGTAAATGACGAGATTTAGTACATTAGTATAGAATAGTGCATTATTTATTTACATACTTTTTGCTGTGCATCACTTATTAACCAGTAAACTATTTGTGTATTTCAATAATAAAATTATATTCATTAATATCTTGCATATTTGTCTCATGATTTGTGCTGTTTTCTTCCCTTTGCATTTTTGGACAAAAAGGCGAACACAGATTTTATTTATTGTATTTTCAATGTTAATAAATTGCTCTATGTGCATTATAACTCTACTGTTAAACTTCTGTTCTTAAAGTGGCATAAGGTCAACAGAAAAATCAATTAAACTTTCATTATCATGACGTGCCTAAAATTTGCTGTTACTGGTGCTGCTTATCAGGTTTTTTATAAAGTTGCCAGATCTTCAAATTATGTATAGCAAAACGAAGTGATTAGCTTTTATTTATTGGCAAATGTATAATAATATTACTGGCCTTGAAGACTGTTAAGGGTCTGTTAAGGCACATGAGGTAGATGAAGCTGTGAGAGAAGAACAGCGTTCAAACACTCCACATTTCAGAAGACTTACACAGTTCTTTGCTTATAAGGGAGGTGATATGAGCAGCTTAGCAAAACACATGACAACAAAGGTTTTATTGTGCTATTTACAACCAGTGTTCTCCACTTGCAGTCTCTTTGTTCTCTTGCTATTCATTGTGTGCAGGCAAGTGAGAGAAAGAGATGCGCCATTAGCCTGTATAGCCTACCCATAAATTCCAAAAACCTCAAACACCAAAGCAGAGAATTCATATCTGACCTTGGTTTTACTAATTTAAAACGGGTTTCCGCACAGAACTGGGTTCTTGAGAGCATCCTATCACTCACACAGTGTCACATGGGGCAGCTGTGCCTGGAGGAGAGAGAGCTAACTGCCTTAATTTAAACACAGCTCGCAGATGCTTGTGATTGGCTAAGCTAATCACCCAGACCACAGAGCAATTATACTTTCATGAACTCCGGCCAGAGATTCAAAAAATTCCAACTCTTCAGGAATTGCAAAGTTTCATGAACTAGAAGTTCAAAAATGATTTATACTTTCAGATTTCAGATACTCCTTCTGAGGTCCAGCTTTGAGAAATTAGGGACAATAGTTATAATGATTAGATAATGGTAAAAATTATAATCACAATTATTTTGCTTGATAGCAAAATAAAAATTATTTGCTACAATTATTCAGCCAATTTAGGTATAAAATATTGCACTTTATCTATTTTTAAAAATTTTAAATCAAAGAGAAAACAAGCTCTCATAATAGACATCTGCCCCACTCAGGAGCCCAAGTTCTATATCTTATAAAGTGATAGCACATGCTCTTTACCTTTCTTTAGCTTTAAGGATCAACGAGAGCCAATTCAATATGAAGTAATCAATCTGGCCACAGACGGGGAGCAAGAGCCTAGTGTTTTGGGCAGCTGAGGAAGCCAGACAAAGCTTCAAGTGCTTACTGCTCTCAGAATAGTTCTGTTTGGAGGATTTTTTTGCAAATACCTAGAAGGGCTGGAAAGGATTAGCTGAACAGGGGGTTAAGGGACGTTCAGGTCTCTGGGTTAAACAGTCTTAGTGCTATGGTACGGTATCACAGCTAAACCCAAAGCATATACCTCCTGAACACTATGTGATATAACACATTAAACCATGATTGAGCTTCATCTAAATTTAGTGAGTGAGATGTCAGTATCAGTGGCTTAGTGAGATATTTAAACAGTGCAACCGCAAAACCTGTAGCAACACAGAAGACATGACATTAGTGTCTCAGTATTCACACATGTCACACACGGCTCTAATGAGATATGTACTTTCGCTCTTCTAACACACCTTATTCACTCCATTTAGGCCATGATATTAGGCTGATGAGTTGGATATGCAAGGAATAAAACACTCCAGGATGTCCTGTTATAGGAAAATAATCAGTGACTGGTTGGTGCAGTGCATCTAGATGTGAAGCGGAGTTACTTTTACAACTCTAAATTGGATTCATTTCCTATAACAGCACATCGTGAAGTGTTTTGTTCCTTGTTTACCTCAGAGATTTGACAATAATTACAATTTTTACTCTATTACAGAATCATCCTTTTCATCCATTTATAATCACACTTAGTCCAGTCTAATGTCTGCAAAAAAAAAAAAAAGAAAAAAAAAGCAAGTAAGCTATCACTTACGTCCTCACCAGCCTCTCCTTTGTCTTTCTCTTGAAGTTAATAAGACAAAAAAAATATAGGTTGTCGAGAAACTGCGGCTGAGAAACCACATAAACCCTGAAGACTTTCTTGTGTCTGAAAACGTAAAGGAACAACCTTAACTCTGACTGTTACAGTGAATCTTACTTCTGTCTGTAGGTGGAGACACAGAATGTGTCACGTTATTAAGTCCATATCCAACACACAAATTAATGTGTAATTTGTTACCATAGGAATGAAAACATATTCGAATGACTATGAATGACTAGAATGACTTAATATAAACCTGTAAGTCGCCTTCCAGATGGCACAACTGTCAAAGCTGCTGTTACAGAAAATGAATCAACACCATCTAACCAATTAAAATAGAGAATTCAACAAATAGCTGTGCTATAAGGTGTGTTAAATAAAATAACATCTCTACATTGCTGTGACCTTTAAGAACTAGAGGCACCCCGTGCTAGTCTTAATTACACACTTTTTACAAACGGTAAAAAACACAAGGCAGTGTTTTAAAGCCGAGATTTAAATCCTTCATTGTGAGGTTAAAAATGAAGCCTCTCATCCCACAGCCGCAGCCCCTACCCCCAACCACAACCCCCATCTCACCCCGTAATGCATCAAGTCAAGGTGAAACTGCAGTCCACAGTAAAACGGCAAAAACAAACTGCCCGAAACATCCAGCAGGTATATTTCTCCGGTGATATACGACCTCTCCTTCTTTGTATGATTGAATAAATGAAATCACGAATGAATGAACGAATAAACAAATGAATCAATTTGAGTGAGGCTGAATAAATACCAGGGTATTTAACCAAAGCTTTGTGTATGTACAGAGTCCGATTACATTTTCAGATTGTTTAGGATTAATTGTTCAGTTTTGCCTGTATCTCCTGGGAAAGTTTTTTGCTGTACAAAATATGCAGATTAACTTAAACATAACTGCTCTCACTTAATTACAAAGTAGATACTGGAGAATATTGGAAGACCTTTTTTATATTCTTGATTATACTATCCCAGTATAATCGTATGCAAGAACTTGCAACAATACCTGTCAGGAATCTCTCTCTCTCTTTTTCTCACACGTACACACACATACAATATTCCCAAAGTATGTGGACACGTGACCAACACCTTTCTGGACATCCCATTCCAAAACAGGAGGCACGAATATGGAGTTTACCCATCCCCTGGACAGGAAAGGGCCTTCCCCAAACGGTTGCCACAAAGTTGGAAGCATACAATTGTCTAAAATGTCTTTCTATGCTTTAGCATTAACATTACCCTTCACTGGAACTAAGTGATCTACCCCAAACGCTGAAAAACAGCACCAGACCTTTATCCCTCCTCCACCAAACGTTACTGTTGGCAGTAAGCATTCTGGTAGGTAGCATTCTCCTGGCATCTACCAAACCCAGATTTGTCCATCAGACTGCCAGATAGCGAAGCGTGATTCATCACTCCAGAGAACACGTTTCTGCTCTCGGCACTCTGTGACCCCGCTCTGTGAGTTTGCATGGTCTGCTGCTTCGTGGCTGAGCTGTTGTTACTCCTAAATGCTTCCATCTCACAGTAATAGCACTTAGAGTTGACTTGGGCAGAAATTTAATGAAGTGAATTATTACAAAAGTAGCATCCTATGACAGTGCCACGTTTAGTCACTGTGCTCTTCAGTCCGACCCATTCTACTGGCAATGTTTGTCCACGGAGATATATGCTTTTTTTTATGCACCTGTCAGCAATGGGTGTGGCTAAAACACTTGAACTCAATAATTAGGATGGGTGTCCACATAATTTTCGGCCATAGTGTATTTGCACAATTAAATTTTGACCTGTAGATGGTGAGCTACAGAAGCCAAAGAAGCCACAGCTGGTTACAGCTAAGCGTAGTAACGGTTTCAAGGTAATGAAAGATTGCCAGAATTGAAATTTTATGTAGTGGACACAGAGTAGTGGAGTGATAAACAGTGAATTGTCCCAGTACTGTTACAGTGAATATCAGCAAACTTGGAACATTGCTTGCCAAACAGATTAGTTGACCAAAACTAACAGTGGTAGGTCTATAAACAGCGTTTTAGGGGGAAAAAACTAAAACAGATGTCTCACTTTAGCCTCCAGAGGGCACTACGATTTTACTTTTTTTATGATTTACACACAGTTCTGTCAGTGCAGGAAGCTCTCCTCTGATGTTAGAGACAATCACAGCTGTAATGTATTTGGAAGTGATGATGACAAAGCTCTGCACTCCACTCTGAAAACTCAGGAGCTCCCTGTTTTTAGGGGTCAAATAGCCATTCAGAGTCACTCTGTCACTTTTTGAAGGCACAGCTAGTGGCACGTGTTTGCTGACCCTAATGAACAGTTTATGTCCGGTTTGTATAGCAGGCTTATTAAAAAGGAAAAAGATGTTGGGTTAAAAAATATCACTTTTTAGTACATGCATAAGTAAGGAATAAAACACTTGGGGGTGTGCTGTTACAGGAAAGTAATCAGTGGCTGGATGGTGAACGGTGTGATGAGGTCTGACACGAAGCAGAGTTATTGCTACCACTCCAAAGTATTTTCCTATAACAGCACATACGTAGGTGTTTTATTCATTTTATACCACAGCAACTAACTAATTAATTGATCATTGAATGACACATTGCAATTGACATTGTGGTGGTGTATGTCTGTGAGACTTATGTTACAGAAGCATTAGAGTAACATTTTTAATATACATTACCTGACATGTACATCTAAACAGCCATCTGTCTCTTTTTTTTTTTTTTGTTGAAAGATTTGGTTTTCGACGTGGTGATGGATGATAGTTGAGGATTTTAAACTTTTGCAATCCTGTATGTGGTCAAAAGCAACAATATGTAAACTAGAGAGAGCAAATAAAAAAAATTGCAATAACTTTAAGTTTTCTTGAGTCAATAATTTTTTTAACCGAAAATACTGTTTAAAAAAGTTCTTATGAAAATTATTTTTTTTAGATGAAAGGTAAGAAATTCCTTCAACAGTTTACATGTAGCATTTTAATCACTGTACATAGTACTCATATTAAATAGTTGTTGCAGCCACCATTTATCTATTTAGCTTTTAAAAATGCAAAGTGTCCCTCACTTCCTTCAGTAGTGAACTTTAGAAAGTCCATTTAAGTGTTTTTCATTAGTACGCTTTGGAACATGAGGCTGCTGTGAGAATCTCAAAGTCCCCAGCACACAAATGTTTATAAAATACTTCTTCTGACTCATATTAAGGTTCGACGAAAGGTCTGCTCCTTTATAATCATGAATTAACTGTACAGTTTTAATGTTGCTTTTCAAACTTTGCACACAGATTCACTGATAATGAGCTGCACTTTGACCTGTGGTCGTTTAATAATTAGTATTAATAACTATACAATCATTATAATCTTTTTCACGGATAAAAACTGATTACGACATACATTATTTTTGCATCATATCACAGACATCACTGAATCAAACTATAAAACAAGACTTCAGCAGTAACACAACTTTCATCATGCCTCTTATGAGATACTAATCTAATCCACTATATATATTTTCACAATATATGATCTACAACAACTCATTTTCTCCAAAGCCCTCATGGACGAAGAGATGACAGCACACACACATTGGTTTTACTCTCCTTGTGAGGACCTTCCACTGACTATAAATATTAATGCTGCTAATTAATGCTATGCTACATCTAAATCCAACCCTAGCCCTAACCTCACAAACTAAAAAGAAACATTTTTGCACTGCATTTTTTTTTGTTTTGTTTTTAAAGAAAAACAGTTTTCCTCATGGGAACTAGACAAAGGTAGAACATGGTAAAAACAGAAAGATATTTCTATCCTTCTCAGGCTATTTTGTCCCCACCAAGGTATAAAAACATGCCCACACATACACACACACTATAGTGATTTGCTGAACTGGCTTATTATCCTTTGCAAATATCCAGTTGTATCTCCTGTGTTATTAAGGGCTTGAGGCGATCACTGTACAAAAGGCAGGTAGCAATAGCAAACAAGCAACTTTTCTACACACACCTTATCAAGTGAAAGCTCACAACTGCCTCCGTCTGCCCCTGGAGTTTGAGCTCTGAAATTGGGTTTTAATTGGTTCTTCCTGCAATACCACACACTTCAGCACAGGCTGGATGGAGCTGAGTGCTGAGGACAAACAGGATGACTGTGTTTAACTTGCTACGTGACCAAAGACAAACTATAAGGTTAGAAATCATTCAGCAGCCACTTGACGAGACAACACTCTGACACACACAAACAGATCAAAAATTAAATTTGCATTTGATACATCAAACATGACATTTTGACTTACTTACTACAGTTCTGCCTACCATAGCTATACATATAGCCGTTTCAGGGTTCCTGGGTTGACCCTCAGCTTGGGTTTTTGTCTGTGTGGAGCTTCGCATGCTCTCCCTGTGTCTGTGTTGGTTTCCTCCTGGTTCTCTGGTTTCCTCTCACTTCCCAAAACATGCTAGTAGCTGGGCTGGCTACTCTAAATTTCCTCAGTGTGAAAGTGTATGCTGCTTTGGACTGGTGTCCCATCCAGGGTGTATTCCTGCCTCACACCCAGCGTTTCCTGGATAGGCTCTGGACAATGCAGTTACTGTAGATGAATGAATGAAAGCATTAATTAGCATTAATTAGGTTACTGATAGTGTGTGCTTGTGCCAAGGTAATGACATTAATATAGATAAAAAGGAAGGAAATTGGGCTTAATGAGGTTTATGTAAATTTTACTCATTTGTTTTTTGGGTTAATCAAATTAAGTTTTATTGGGCTAATAAATGCTAATGACTTTTTAGGTCAAATCATTTAGGTGTGAACAACAGCAGGTTTTTTTTTTCCCTCCCTTCTTCTCAAGTTTGATGCCACAGCCCAGATAGCACACAGTATTATTCAGTTGCTCACTACAGTCAGTATTAACGGCTAACAGCAACCCAAAAAGTATGTCTGTGTATGATTAATCACAGGACAAATTATACGAAGGGATATGAATATAAGAGTCTGGACAAAAACTCATCACCAAGAGGGGTGCTGTTTCACAACACAGACCGGTTTGACTTACACATTATATTCAAGGATGAGCCATGAGTCAGTGAGATAGTCAGTGAATCAGTGTGTTAGTCAGTCACAGTGAGTCTGTCTCGGTGAATGAGCGAGTCTGTATGTGAG
Organism: Pangasianodon hypophthalmus; assembly: GCF_027358585.1. Classification (NCBI taxonomy): domain Eukaryota; kingdom Metazoa; phylum Chordata; class Actinopteri; order Siluriformes; family Pangasiidae; genus Pangasianodon; species Pangasianodon hypophthalmus. Next base: position 23,861,062 of record NC_069716.1, read on the forward strand.
TCTGTCAGTAAATCGGTAACAGTGAGTCAATATGTGAGTTGGTCAGTAAATCAGTCATGGGGAATCAGTGACTTAGTCAGTGAATCAGTTACAGTGAGTCAGTGTGTTAAGTCAGTGAGTTAGCTAGTGAGTAAATTAGGTGGTCATAGTGGGTCAGTGTGTAAGTCAGTCAGTCTTAGTGAATCAGTGAGTTAATGTTTGAGTCAGTGTGTCAGTCAGTGAATCAATTACAGTGAGTCAGTGAACTTGCCAGTCAGGTCCCTAGAGGACTAGTGGTTAGGCCTTGGTGCTCCAACCCCAGCCACTGGAGTTGCACAAAACAGTGCGCTCCACTGCCGGTCACAAGCCCAGATAAAATTGGGGATGGTTGCGTCAGGAAGGGCATCTGGCAGGAAATATGCAGATAAATGATCTGGTGACCCCTAATGGGAGCAGACGAAGGGAAAAAGTGAACTTGCCAGTCAGTAAATCAGTCATGGTGAATCAGTGAGTCAATGTGTGAGTCAGTGAGTGAATCAGTTACAGTGAGTCAATATGAGAATTAGTCAGTAAATAAGTCACCCACACTGAGTCAGTCAGTGAATCAGTCACAGTGAGACAATATGTGAGTGAATCAGTCACAGTCAGTCAATGTACGAGTTAGTGATTGAGCTAGTCAGTTAGGTATTGTGTTTGCCAGTGATTCAGTCAGTAAAAATGGCCTCTAGGTCAGCCCCTCAAATGTGGGCTTTTCTTTTCTTTCTTTTTTTATTCAACAATAATTGTTTCTTTAATCTAGATAACTCTGTTAGTTTATTCTTTCACTTTGTCACACTTTTGCTCAGTGCTTTGTTTGCTGTTGCTGTTACAGTCTAATGGCTGAAATAAACCAAAAATATGATTAGGGGATGCTTATAAAACAGCACGTGAATACAATCCATTTACTCAAAACATACTGTATGCTGTGTACAAGGAATAATAGAAATCAAGAAACAGGCGTCTCGTCGTCTGCCTGCTTGGTCTTGTTGAAATCCTGTGTGACCATCTTAATCATCCTGAAATCACCTTGGCTCAGACACGCTGTACTTCATATCCGAGCTGCTGAATGTCTGTCCCTGTGGACAAACAGCTCCATGAAAGAGACACTGACACACACCCACATGCATGCACCTCCACCACTGGCTTTTAGGTAAATTCAATTTGGGATTCAATTTCTCCTGCACTGGAGGTAATGTGCTTGTCATGTTCAATAAGAGATTGTTTCCCCTGTGAAGAGCTGCTTTGGTATACTAATAAGCTGCTTTGATAGGGTCGTCCTCTGCGTAGAAAAAAAATATTAAAATCATGCTTTATCTGTCCAAGGCACAAAAAAAAAAAAAAAGCCTCTGCTTCTGTCATCGTATGAAACAAACTGTAGGGTTCATCTCCTTCAGGAGCATAAGATCCTGTTTATTTTTTTGTTCTGACATAGCCTGAGTATATCAGTGCCGATTTATGTTTGCCATCCGCTGAACTAATCACAGGCCAGCGTGCAGACGTGTATTGACCTGTGGCCACTCGCATTAAAACCTATTGAGTTTAGAGCTATGGTGATTGAGCTCCCTAAAGAGCCAAGCTTTAGTGCAAGCTAAATTCATTGCTGTGCCTTTTACGGATGGATCTGTCATAGGCAGCACACGATCAATAGAAAACTGACCGCTGCCTCTGTCATGCGTCTAGAGCTTTTATGCATACGACAACCTTTTCCTCAAATACACAGTGGCCTAAAAGTCATGAGGTACTCGAGCTCAGACTTTATGAATAATATGGATCCATGGAATTATGCATATATGGATAAATTAGCTTGTCAATAACACGATGGAACCAGTCACTGACCAGTGATGCAAAAAAAACAACAACAACAAAATAAGCTGGTTTAAAAGTGACAAGTCATCAGGAAAAATGACTGTATCCATCAAATTTATTTGTTCAAATTAAGAAAGACTTGGCTTAAAGGGTCAGAAAAATCCTGCTTTACACATCAATTCAAAGGCTTTTATGTTTTCCCCCTCATCCCGCCTCTAAAAAAATACACCGTGCATCTGCAACTCAAACATTTTCAGCCATCACAATCAGACAATCTGTCCTGGACATAAGAGTCAGTGTTATTGTGTAACTGCCCAAAAGGTCATTTTTTATTGTCGTCATCATCACCGTCGTCCTCTGTAGATCCTCCCCAGTTGAGCAGAGGTCTGCGGTCAGGTGGAACACACGGTCTGATCCGCTGCCACCGGTTTGGAGGCCATATGATGTGAGATGCTCTGCCGTGGAGGAGTCCGAGTGAAACCTGCAGAAAGGCAATCCTGTTTACTGACCTTATAAAAAAACATTCACACTTCAATAAAAAACTCAACTCAAAAGAGCAAGAGAACTGAACAGTCTGTAAGAATAATGTGAGACAGATGATAAAGGTATGACCTCCTGGTCTTATCATCTTTTTGATATCATTGTCCAAGTCTGTCTCTATCATATAATATTTACCAATCCCAATGTGAAAGGGGGACTGAGGGTTGTGACATCAGTTATCAGATTCAGTGAGCATCTTTAAGAAATATTTTTACTAGGGAACAAATAAATAAATAAATAAATAGGTAATAAAACCAGTATTTTCAGACCAGACATGAGTATGTGTACATGTTTTTGATAACTGCTGATACCAGTTCCAATACTGATATTGAAATGAGTAACCTACTTCAGTAATAGGCAATCAGGGGCATCATGGAACATTTTATTCAGCTCTATTTATGTTGGTTGCTGCAGTGTGTTGCTAGCAATGAACTCCTCATACTGACTTTTATGGGTTTTTTTGTCTTTAATCTTTAATGTCTTTAATCTTTAATAGTGTGCGAGGGCAGCCGACCTGAGCGTGCTGAGCGGTATCAGTCATTAAAAATGAGTGCAAGGTGCCGTGAAAGGCACTTTGAGTCACAAGCACTGTGTAATCGCTGGTGAAAGGAAGAGTGCATGCTTTAGTGCTCAGTGCTCGCACAACTGAAATGGTCTCTCTCGCTTGTGACAGTTTCTCTGCATTTTGCTTCACTGCTCCACTGTATGTCTGCAAACTGTTACTTAATGATGATAGGTCCCTAATGTTTAGGCCTGTTACAATTATCCTCCTACATAATTAATTGTTATATTCAACAATCAGATCAGATGATTTCCTATACATATCTGTAATCTGTAAACAGGCTGTTCTGAGTTTATTTATGGATATATTTCTATAATTATTCTTTAATCTATGAACTACTTATTTAATTATTCTCTTTTTTGGGAATTCAGTAATTTAGCTGAAATTTGGCCACTCTCACTAGAACATTGTAAATGACGAGATTTAGTACATTAGTATAGAATAGTGCATTATTTATTTACATACTTTTTGCTGTGCATCACTTATTAACCAGTAAACTATTTGTGTATTTCAATAATAAAATTATATTCATTAATATCTTGCATATTTGTCTCATGATTTGTGCTGTTTTCTTCCCTTTGCATTTTTGGACAAAAAGGCGAACACAGATTTTATTTATTGTATTTTCAATGTTAATAAATTGCTCTATGTGCATTATAACTCTACTGTTAAACTTCTGTTCTTAAAGTGGCATAAGGTCAACAGAAAAATCAATTAAACTTTCATTATCATGACGTGCCTAAAATTTGCTGTTACTGGTGCTGCTTATCAGGTTTTTTATAAAGTTGCCAGATCTTCAAATTATGTATAGCAAAACGAAGTGATTAGCTTTTATTTATTGGCAAATGTATAATAATATTACTGGCCTTGAAGACTGTTAAGGGTCTGTTAAGGCACATGAGGTAGATGAAGCTGTGAGAGAAGAACAGCGTTCAAACACTCCACATTTCAGAAGACTTACACAGTTCTTTGCTTATAAGGGAGGTGATATGAGCAGCTTAGCAAAACACATGACAACAAAGGTTTTATTGTGCTATTTACAACCAGTGTTCTCCACTTGCAGTCTCTTTGTTCTCTTGCTATTCATTGTGTGCAGGCAAGTGAGAGAAAGAGATGCGCCATTAGCCTGTATAGCCTACCCATAAATTCCAAAAACCTCAAACACCAAAGCAGAGAATTCATATCTGACCTTGGTTTTACTAATTTAAAACGGGTTTCCGCACAGAACTGGGTTCTTGAGAGCATCCTATCACTCACACAGTGTCACATGGGGCAGCTGTGCCTGGAGGAGAGAGAGCTAACTGCCTTAATTTAAACACAGCTCGCAGATGCTTGTGATTGGCTAAGCTAATCACCCAGACCACAGAGCAATTATACTTTCATGAACTCCGGCCAGAGATTCAAAAAATTCCAACTCTTCAGGAATTGCAAAGTTTCATGAACTAGAAGTTCAAAAATGATTTATACTTTCAGATTTCAGATACTCCTTCTGAGGTCCAGCTTTGAGAAATTAGGGACAATAGTTATAATGATTAGATAATGGTAAAAATTATAATCACAATTATTTTGCTTGATAGCAAAATAAAAATTATTTGCTACAATTATTCAGCCAATTTAGGTATAAAATATTGCACTTTATCTATTTTTAAAAATTTTAAATCAAAGAGAAAACAAGCTCTCATAATAGACATCTGCCCCACTCAGGAGCCCAAGTTCTATATCTTATAAAGTGATAGCACATGCTCTTTACCTTTCTTTAGCTTTAAGGATCAACGAGAGCCAATTCAATATGAAGTAATCAATCTGGCCACAGACGGGGAGCAAGAGCCTAGTGTTTTGGGCAGCTGAGGAAGCCAGACAAAGCTTCAAGTGCTTACTGCTCTCAGAATAGTTCTGTTTGGAGGATTTTTTTGCAAATACCTAGAAGGGCTGGAAAGGATTAGCTGAACAGGGGGTTAAGGGACGTTCAGGTCTCTGGGTTAAACAGTCTTAGTGCTATGGTACGGTATCACAGCTAAACCCAAAGCATATACCTCCTGAACACTATGTGATATAACACATTAAACCATGATTGAGCTTCATCTAAATTTAGTGAGTGAGATGTCAGTATCAGTGGCTTAGTGAGATATTTAAACAGTGCAACCGCAAAACCTGTAGCAACACAGAAGACATGACATTAGTGTCTCAGTATTCACACATGTCACACACGGCTCTAATGAGATATGTACTTTCGCTCTTCTAACACACCTTATTCACTCCATTTAGGCCATGATATTAGGCTGATGAGTTGGATATGCAAGGAATAAAACACTCCAGGATGTCCTGTTATAGGAAAATAATCAGTGACTGGTTGGTGCAGTGCATCTAGATGTGAAGCGGAGTTACTTTTACAACTCTAAATTGGATTCATTTCCTATAACAGCACATCGTGAAGTGTTTTGTTCCTTGTTTACCTCAGAGATTTGACAATAATTACAATTTTTACTCTATTACAGAATCATCCTTTTCATCCATTTATAATCACACTTAGTCCAGTCTAATGTCTGCAAAAAAAAAAAAAAGAAAAAAAAAGCAAGTAAGCTATCACTTACGTCCTCACCAGCCTCTCCTTTGTCTTTCTCTTGAAGTTAATAAGACAAAAAAAATATAGGTTGTCGAGAAACTGCGGCTGAGAAACCACATAAACCCTGAAGACTTTCTTGTGTCTGAAAACGTAAAGGAACAACCTTAACTCTGACTGTTACAGTGAATCTTACTTCTGTCTGTAGGTGGAGACACAGAATGTGTCACGTTATTAAGTCCATATCCAACACACAAATTAATGTGTAATTTGTTACCATAGGAATGAAAACATATTCGAATGACTATGAATGACTAGAATGACTTAATATAAACCTGTAAGTCGCCTTCCAGATGGCACAACTGTCAAAGCTGCTGTTACAGAAAATGAATCAACACCATCTAACCAATTAAAATAGAGAATTCAACAAATAGCTGTGCTATAAGGTGTGTTAAATAAAATAACATCTCTACATTGCTGTGACCTTTAAGAACTAGAGGCACCCCGTGCTAGTCTTAATTACACACTTTTTACAAACGGTAAAAAACACAAGGCAGTGTTTTAAAGCCGAGATTTAAATCCTTCATTGTGAGGTTAAAAATGAAGCCTCTCATCCCACAGCCGCAGCCCCTACCCCCAACCACAACCCCCATCTCACCCCGTAATGCATCAAGTCAAGGTGAAACTGCAGTCCACAGTAAAACGGCAAAAACAAACTGCCCGAAACATCCAGCAGGTATATTTCTCCGGTGATATACGACCTGACAATGTTTTGGCAAATACGTCTTACCGCTGTACAGTGCGGTCTGTGTGCAGGAGAGCAAGTGCAGCAAGCATTCTGAGGAATAGACATGCACCGGTAATAAAAGAGACACCATAAGAAGCTTGTTCATTTACTTCCAGGCAAGAACCATCATTTAAAAATGTGCCAGAGGACAAAAACACACCGATGTTGCTAAGGGCTTCAGGCTACAGAAAAGGACATTTGAAATTCAGACACAAACTCTTGTCTCTGTAAAAACAGCCTCTGACCAGAAACACTTTCCTTAACACAAGCAGCACAACATCTAAAATCTTTCTGGAAAAAAAAAATCTTTCAGCTGATACAGTAACTGTTTTAGCAGGGAGGAAAAAAGAAGAGGGCAAAGTGACAGAAAAACACTGTTCTATTCAATAATACATTTAAAGGCCGTGTGTGTGTGTTTGTGTGTAGTGTCAGTATAGCGAACAGCGTGGGCGAGGTGGCAGAGCAGTGCACGGCTGTAAACAATGGCCTCAGGATGCAGCTATCTCTGTGTTCCCTACGTTTTTCATACACTTCTTTTGGAGCCATCTATAGAGGTGGCATATGTTAATGAAGTGTTTGTGTTTGACCAGGTGCAAACACTGCTAACAAGAAAATTCTAGGCAGAGAGGTAAAATAGAGTTTTACCAAAAAAAAAATAATAAAAAAAATGCTATAGTGTATGTCGTTGGACGAGACAGATAATTTTTTTTCAGATGTGCGCTATGTATGTAAGAAAACAGCGAGACAAAAGTTCTGTGTGACTGCTACAGAATAATAAGTAGCTCCTCCATTTCTTAACATGCCAAAGTCTCGCACAATCCCATGTACTTGTTTTCTATTGGTTCACAAACAGTGTTGCCAAGTTAGGACTTTGTTGCTAGATCTGGTGACTTTTCAGACACCTTTGGAGACGTTATTTCACAAAAGAGCCTGGCCACAAATATATTGCCTTTTTAAACAGATGTTAGCAACTGTCCTGCACTCGATATGGCTCTTCAGCTCATATCACAGCTGCTGGTCATTGATCACCACTGTTCCCAACATCCAATCACTGATCACCTTTGTTCCCAAAGTCCAATCACCAATCACCATTGTTCACATCGAACAATCACTGATCATCGTTGTTCTCATCAAGCAATCACTGATCACCATTGTCCCCAAAGTCCAATCACTGATCACCATTGTCCCCAAAGTCCAATCACTGATCACCACTGTTTTGAAAGGCCCATCATTATTCACCATTGTTCCCAACATCCAATCACTGATCACCATTGTTCACAACCATTGTTTGTCCCACCCACAAAACTCACCCCTTTTTCACATAACATGGTTTGATATGCAAATGATCATAACAATTGACTGAATACGCAAATTAGTTTATGACATCATCAGGATCCTTCTAACAACGTATTGACAATACATTAGATACTTTTACCTAAAAAGGAGGCAAAACTGGAACTGAAAGTAAGTGCTACCAGAAGCAAATGCACATGTTTCCCTTTCAGCGAATAGGCTGGGCAAATTTTATTTGTGTTTGGTCTGATTACCCTACTAACCCGTACATGTTGGCACCTCTGCCAATTCTAATTTTTTTATGTGGAATAATTCCTCACTATCGCAAACAAAAACCACACCACATCACAAGATTATGAATAAATCAATTATTTCTTTGATAAATTATCTACGTTATGTGACAAATAAATAATAGATTCACCGGTCCAAAGGTGTTGCTGTCAAAGCTGTGGCCATGATGATCGCCCTCGAGCCACAGGTGTCCATCTGGAACTCTGACGTAGCGGTTTTTATAACCCAGGGTCCTGCAAACAGTCAAACAAGCTGGACATAAACATCCCTGTAGCATTTAAACAGTAAGTCTTTCTAGAAACAACTCATGCCTATGTGATTTCTAATCCTCCTTACAGGACCGATGTGGAGTACGATATGAAATGCAATATCCCGTTTGCCATCAGCTTTAATTTTGGATCAATAATCAACAGCAATAAACCAAGAACAATCTTTGTTTTTCCGGATGAGTCTGAGATGTGCCGCTGTCTCATATCTGTAGTGGTGCTTTGGGAGGACCTTGGTCTAATTGGACAGGGGCCAAGAGGCTGCCGATATGAGCAGGAGGAAGAGGAGGGAAGACTTTCAGCTCGGGCAACATGAAATACACCATCCACAATTACAGCTGAATTTACAATAAACTGGGATATCTGTGCCACTGATTTGCTGTCCTCATATTAGTGTTGGGCTGCAGAAACATTATATCTCATTATTTGGAGACATCATTTCAGAGTCTGCAACAAACTGTTATAAGCAGAAAAAGGGGGGGGGGGGGGATTTAAACAACTGCTGAATAACTACATTGTAACTAATTGAAGAGTGTCAAACTGTCCAGGCCAAATCAGTATTTTGTGAGAGTTTGAAAGGCCATAAAATAAGGCTATTAATTTTAAAATATTTTATTATCTATTCTATTGATCAACACCAATAACCAGTCTCTAGACATAGAACAGGAGAATTCTAGGAGAGAAGGGTTAACAGAAACTATTCAATTGTATGCCTCACTAGGTGAATCATTGATAATCTTTGATATCACTTTGTATGAAATAAACTACATTAATCAGATTTTAGCTACAGAAAGGTTGACTAGTCCAATACATTTTGAAAATCATACAGATACAGGTCAAGAGCTTCAGTTAATGGGGAAAAATGTGACCTCAGTGACTCTGACTGTGGCATAGTTGTTGGTGCCAGACGGGCTGCTTTGAGTATTTCAGAAACTGCTGATCTCCTGAGATTTTTACGCATGACAACCTCTAGAGTTTGCACAAAATGGTGCAGAAAAGGGAAAAAAAAAAAAACATGACATGAGAGGTGGTTCTGTGGGAAGAAATGCCTTGTTGATGAGAGAGGTCAGAACAGAATGCCCAGACTGGTTCGAGCTGACAGGAAGGCTATGGTAACTCAAATAACCACTCTTTACAACCATGGTGAATAGAAAAGCATTGCAGAACACACAACAAGTCAAATCTTGATGTAGATGGGCTACACTAGCAGAAGACCATATCGCGTTCGACTCGTATCAGTCAAGAACAGGAATCTGAGGCTACAGTGGGCACAGACTCATAGAAACTGGGCAGTTGAAGATTGGAAACAGACCAGACGATATATCAGGGGTTAGAAAGACATTTAAGAACTCAGAGCATTATTTCTGCAAAGGACATACATGTCCTTAGTCTCCTATCTCTTTTTTTTTAAGTTCATGTGGGCTGAATGAAATGAGGCAGAGAGCTGTATTTTGCCTGCAGGCCTTAAGATTGACACCTGTGGGCTAATCATTTTGTTGTAAACAAGAAAACAACTGATATAAGCAGAGAACATTTTCTTGCTGTGTGTTTAAATACAGCCAGAAGCATTTTGCCTAATAGTCAATACTCAGCCCCTGACTAAGAAGGCACTGTTAGCTAATTAGAGCTCAACATCTGAAATTCAGGTTGTGTAGAAATCCTGAGATATAGTGTTATCGGTGACCGAAATTAAATATTATCCAAGATGCTTGGTTACAAAAAAGCTAGACATCAAGCTTTATATTAGAAGGAAAACTAATCAGAGCTGGTTAATGCCAGTGAATGAAATGTTCTATTTAGTTTAAAAAAAAAACAAAAAAAAAAACAGTCAAAGTACTGTTACACATAGTAGATGTATCAGAGAAGTAAAACGATTCAATTTAGCCTAAGGGTCTCAAAAAACAAGTAATATTTGTCCCTTATAAAATATTTTGAGGGCTTAGTTTGTAAGTTTATATATATATATATATATATATATATATATATATATATATATATATATATATATATATATGTAAGGTAAATAAAACATATATGCATATGTTTATATAAAATAAAATAATGCTTTAACTGTATAATACATTTTGGACATCCTAAACTATTAATCTTGAAGTTAACTGATAGCTTTTGTCTTTGTTACAATGTTTTTATTGTTGTAAGTGTGTAATAAATGTGTACTATGTGGAACTGGATTAGGGATGGGTCTCTTAAAAAATTACCTTGAAAGAGTGCGGACAAAAGCACAACAAAGTAGAATAAAATAAAATCACTGATCCAATAGGATCGTTAGCGTAAATATGAATGGAAAAGCATAGCATAAAGGCAGACGGGGAAATGCCTGTAAGAGCCTGAATCAAGGTCTTTTCAAAAAGTAATGAAGAGCATTCAGATTTGTGTTTAACATTCAAACGCAGCCAGAGAGCAGGCTTTTTTTTTTTTTCCGTATAGGCTTTCTGTTTTGTGGCTGGCTGACTGCATGTGGGACTATACTGCATTAGCACTCATTGTGCATAGCTTAAATGATTTCTCACAGACTGCACAATAAGCTTTCCGGGCATTTTTATCAACCACATCTGAAAAGCTATTTATCTGAAAACTTTGCATCCCCCCTGTCTTGCAGAAACTCGTACTCTCATAGGTGCAGTATTATTTTTAGCTAAAGCTTGTAATTTAGCCATCTTACAGCTGTATATTTGCTTTCAGCTAAAAAAAAAAAAAGTGTCTCTCATCTCACTTGGAACTCAAGCGAGCACAAGAAGCCTGAAGAAACATTATACAATGGTTCTGATCCAGTGATTTGATTGGAGGAGAGGCATTGATATCATGCATATAAGAGCACTGCGAGATTGTTCTGTATATCATAGAGCTTTCAGGTGTGCTGATTCGATCACTGATTACACAACATTTCACAAATATGGATGCGGTTATGAAAATAGCATTAGATTGAAATTATGAATAGCGGTCAGATAAGAACGAGGGAGATGAAAGAAGAAAGGGGGCCGACTTCATCTGTGTAAATCAGGAATACTGATATAAGCAAGTCTGCAGCCGGGAAACAGTTGATGTGTTGCTTGGCAACACTTTTGTTAACTAATGGAATCATAACCGACCTATTTGTGTTGGCGGAGCTGAAAGGTAATCACAGCCAGGCAGATATCCAGCATCACGGCACTTCTGTCATATTGCTCGCTGAGATTTATAAAGCTCCACAAAACAATGCCATTATACAGACAGACTGTGTCCAAATTTAAACAAATACTTTGGTTAGATTTAGTCAGGTTAAAATGACTTTTTAGACTTTTTAATGCTATTTATACCACAGCACTGCTAAATTCTCAATTCTGATTGGTCAGAAGGTGTTGATTAATTTTCTATAACAGCAGATCTGACAGTAGCACCGACTGCAAGGCAATCACAAGTATATAAAGGCACTCTTTATTGTATCTATAGTAACAACTTGCACAGGAACTTGCACAGGAGGATGCTCCATGTAAATGTATTAAAAATATGTGTAATTGTTAACTTTTTTTCTGAGGAGTCATTTATTTAACAGGAAGGAGTCTCTAGTGTCAACACTTTGTAACAGTTAGTAACTGAACTGTAACTAAGTGTTCAGGATGGAGGACTTTCTGCATTTGCTTTGTCTTATTAATCTCGCGAAAGAGAAGAAAAGAGAGGCTGATGAGAGAACGTTTATTTGCTCGTTTTGCAGAAATGACTTGTTTCACAGTAGTTTCACACAATATTAAATATAACTAAAGATGGATAAAAATGATATTTTTCAAGTAATTAAAGGTAATTGCAATCATGGGTTGTAAGAAGAATGAAACACTATGGGATGTAATGTTATAGGAAAATAATCAACTTAAGTGTGGTACAAGTAAATATTATTCTGAATCATATTTGACAGTGATGTAAGGACAGATTTTTTTGCATATACTTTACATTAATTATGACAATATCTAGGTTGCTGCTAACAAAACACACTTTCATAGATGTGTCCATGTTTTTTTTTCCCCACTTTGCAGCTCCAACATGCCAAGCTCGAAAATTACAGAATTCCAAGTTCATACTTCATGTTTCTGAGTCAAACGCAGAATAAGACAACATAAGAAACTTGCTATAACAAGCTTTGTAAGTAGCTTGTAATCTAATTATAATGTAATGATAATTATAATCATGTACTTGGAGTTTAGCACAGGTTTTGGAAGGGTTAAATTAAGTTTTGGAATTGCACTGGTTTTATTGGCCACTGGGATGATTTTGTCAAGCAGATCTGGCAACTCTATAACGAAACAATTCTGCTTGACCAGTTGAACATGTAAAGAGGGATCGTTTTAATGAAAAAAAAAAAAAATGCACCATCTAAGAGAAATTTACAGAGTTAGAATTGCATGCAAAGGTAGTGCTAAGAACTTGCGTTGCAAAGCCTCTAAAAGCAGTTAATCCACACATTTGTTATAAATAAAGTATGAAGTTGCCTAATAGGTGTGTAATAGTCAGGTAATTCTGGTTGATGCTTTGAATTAAAAAACAACAACCGAAATGAATAGAGCCGGCAATCAAAAAGCGATGATCAAACACTGTTAATTATAAATAAATTATTATTGATTATAATTGATTATAAACAGATTACTATAGAAAAATGACAACTACCATGTAAAAAAAGAATTCATATTTTTAAACTGATGTGTAAAGCAAGGTGATTTGCCCGGAACTCTAATACTATAATAATCATTTGAAATTATGGTAGTCCTACCCCAGATTCTGAAGAAAGCTGGTCACACATATCAATCAGAAGCTACTGAATTGTGCTGTATTACATCACATCGTAGCAGATTCATTGGTTTCAGCATATAATGAACGATTGCCTTAAGAATTAAAATTGAAATTGAATTGGAATCCCGAGGTTTACACCCCTACTGCTTAATGCTACTAATACAGTAGTATTGTAATAAGGTTTTGATAACTAACATCCTCTGATTTTGTTGCTTGCACTTTTTTCACTTAGATTCAAGTTCAGCCATTAAAGCACAACTGGTTTTTGTATTGCACTGATACTTATATATACCTAAAGATATCAGATTTTTACAGATCACTCTGCAAAGTTCTTCAGACGTCATGTATACATTCACTGTTAGCTTGCAATGCAGACGCCATGACCCCTGGTTCCTATCACAAACTTTCTTAAAAAAAAAAAAAAAAAAAAAATCAGAGTTAAAAAGTTCTCTAAAATGAACTCTTTAAAACACCCTCATAACTTGGTTTACGTCTCAACAAGGAAATTAAACAGAAATGTTTAAAGAAAATCAGTGAAACCCCATTCACCAGGGCACTATGCCACGCTCAGCTCACTCTTATTGACTTTTCAGAGCTCTGTGTGTAATTGCAAGCACCTAAAATAAAGTGTTATGCAACGTTCTGTGGACATCATAGTGGAAAAGGCGCACAGATGGAACCTTTAGTAAATGGCACTGCTGTCAATTGCAGGGGTCTGAGGAGTCATTAAATCGCTCCTTTCAGCCATCGCAGGGAGAAAAAAATAGCATCCATTTCCGCCAAACTCCCCCACGTATCTCTGAACCATCAGAAAGGTAATCAGTTTCACAGAGCCATCAGCGCTGCCTTTTCAGCTGCCGATCCAAAGATCACCTTGGGATGTGACACTGACGAGCCTGGGCGATTTAATGAGCGCTGCGAGCTTCAGTGTGCATTCACAGCCTGAGCAATTCAGACCGGGTTATTATGCGTGATCATAGATTTTATGTGTTTTTTTCCTCTCCTAAGTGGCTACAAAGACATAATGCAATGGCTTTAATAGTCATTCATCAATCCATGGTGAGGCTTTAACTGAATAAATTACATTATATTACTAGACAGCCGACTGTACAGACGTCCCTAACAGTCTGATGTAAGACATTACATTACAGAATAACAATGATATAACAAAAAAAGAGTAAACTGACTTGATGAAGTCTCCCTCGAGAGCAATGACTCGCTTGATGATCTTCTGTTTTGGGTTCTTGGGAGACCTGAAAAAAAAATTGAGAAATAAAACTCTTGTTTACTATCAAGATTAAAATGACTAAAATCTCAATGATTAAAAGGCTAAAATTAAAAAGAAGTGATATAACAACAACGGGAATATAATAATAATAATAATAATAATAGGAAGAAGAAGAAGAGGTTTCAGTTATATAGGGGTCGTGACCTCATGTGGTGTCTTTTCATTTACAAAAATTTTATTCATTTATTTTACAGTATAGTACTACGAATATCGCTCGAACTATTAGTTGGAAATGTTAGTGGGAGTCACAGTCAAACAAGCCACATTTAAATTAGTACTGTACATTCTATTTTTATTTCTCTTCATCTATTCCTCCATCTATTCCATTAGTTCCTCAAAATGTGACTCTGATTCAGTGGAACGACAGACGTCAAGAAAACCTTCACAAAAATATGCCATAGATATACAAATCCTAACTTATAAATTATCCTAAATTATAAATCTGGAATAAAATGTAGGGTGGTCAAGTTTTGAGGTCTAATGTCCATGTCCATTTGGGCTCATTTGAGGAAAATGTTTGGGAATGTTTAGTTTATACAGTGATTTTCAAGGTCACTTTACCTCAAAGAGACTAGGAGAAAGAACCGCCCCCTCACTGAAGTCAAACAAAATCTAAAAACAGGTACAGCTAGTGATTTCAGAGACCATTAAAGTCAGTGAATTTTCATAGAGTTAGCTGAACCTATCTGTTTTGGAACACAAAATACAAATGACACGAGCCTAAACCATTAGAAAGCTAGAAAGCTTGAATGCTAGTGTAAGAGGAGGAGTTTCTGAACTGCCAGGCAAGCAGACGTTTCTCCTTGTCCTGATGGTTGACTGTTGGTGGTCCACGTTATTTGTTTTTTCATCTATTTACAGAGTCCTGGCTTCACATGGACCAGAGTTTCTCCTTTGAGCACATTTTATTAACACTACCAGAATGTGTCGAGCCAAATATTGAGTGTTCTGATCCCTAATCCCTAATGACATCTTTAATTCTCAACTGTTATGACCTTCCATCCTTGAAAAGCAAGTTGGAAAAGACTTCCTTGATCCCTGATTCTGCTGGGCTGAAACCTCTCTTCATTTCTCGATTGTAGATTCTCTTTTGACTTCTTATCTGTTACAATGATCTTCTGGCACCATTTCAGACTCTATAGAGGACTCAGAATTTAAGTGAGCGCCAGCATGCACCTCTCCATCACCTCCTGTGTCTCCTCCTCCTTCTTCTTGGTGGAGAGCGTGATTTGTGCTCTTCATTAGTTTTACAGGCCTCGATGTTGGAAGTGCTTATTGCAATTGTTACAAATGGAGAACACTGGAATTTATCCAGCAGAATTCTGTAAACTGTGTAAAAAAAAGATGAGAAAAAAGCTTGGAAGATCGAATCTTTTTATACTTATTTCTCAATTTTTTTTCTACTCAGCTGCATGGAGTTGAACATGCAGCTTACGAACAATAGTTTGCAATGGTTTCTTCCATCCAATACTAACCCACTGTCCTGTGTATTTATTGTCCTGTGTATTTATTGTCCTGTGTTTTAGGACTCATCTCACACTGTTGTGTGTTTGCACTTTATGTAGTCCTGTGTGCTGTGCTACTCTATTGCATTGTTATACCATGGTCTTGAAGAAATGACATTTTGCTTCAATGCATACAAGTTATACAGGGGAATGACAATAAAAACACACTTGATCTTTTCCATCACAGTAGAGGATATACAATTTTCTGGGATGAAAATGTTAACAACGATTGTTTTATCAGACAGCCAAGAGGACCCAGAAACAGTATCATAAATAAAGTCAGGACAGAGAAAAGCCACTAGTCAGCATTCAGTCCAGGAGCTGCCTCAGGCAATATGGCATCTTACACACACACACGCGCACACACACACTCCATCTTTAACTGGGTCACTAGCTCACTGCAGTTTCAGCAAGCAAGTGAGGAAACAAGGAAGACAGGGATAGCAGAAATAACAAAAATAAGAACGAGAGGAGATCAAGAGAGAGTGTGTGTGTGTGAGAAAAGGAGACGAGATACTCTGCGTGCTTTCTTCGTCTGTGTGAGCTCTGCTGTGATTGACAGCCTTGTTCATCCAACCAGCTCGCAGCCACTGCTTGAATGATGGGTGGTGATTTGTCTGTCCTTGGGGAGGCTGGGTTGTGCATGTGTGTATCAGGAGCACAGCACAGGCAGTGGTGTTTGAGGAGCGAATACACACTCTGTGTGCTCCTAGTGTGAGAGCGAGCGAGAGAGAGAGAGAGAGAGAGAGAGAGAGAATCGGCACACTCACATCTCCCTCCCTCAACCAGATCTCTCCCTTTATTCCTCTCGCTGTTGATCACACGCCGCAGAGTTGAGTTTCATTCCTGACTGGAATAATATGTTACTCAGACCAGGAGGATCTTCTACCCTTACGGTAAGCTCTTCTTGTCTCTTCTCTCCTCTCCTCAGATGACTCACGGCTTTCGTATGTCATCAGCGTGTTAGAGCAGTGTGTCAATGCAGAGGCGCCTCGCTAACGGTTCTGACGGCATCGTTTTCCGATTCATAAGAACACCCTCGTTTCTGGGGTTTTTTTTTTTTTTTTTTTGGTCTCGGTGGCGAGCTTCTTATCTCGACCTGCGTAGGTGGTTTTAGTGGTTTATACAGAGACTAGCACGCACACACACACACACACATACACACACACACACAAACACACACAAACACACACACACACACTAAGATGCTCACACTCCACAGGTATCAAGCAGAAACATGAAAGTGTGAATAATGCAATGCTGATCTGAGGAAAGAGATTTCATCTTCAGGACTTCAAATCAGTGAGGATGATATTGCAAGTCTGCCTCCATCAAATGAAGTTTGGATTTAGATTTTGATAGGTTTAGATTAGAAAAGGCCAATGGATGTGAAGTTAATATACATGAAATCAAATTAATGGGAAAGGAAGTAAATAATATGCAAATCCATGAATACAGCGAAGAATTTGAGCTATTACTCACAATCTTAATCTTACTTAAAGGATTATTGAAGTCAGATTTTTTTTCCAACCTAATGTCAATCCACACATCTGTAATGTACAATAAGTTCCTCAACATGTTCTCCTGTTATGAGAAAAGAACAGAAAGTTGTTGGGGCAGTTGTGGACTTCTCCAAATGCCTACCCTTAGACCTCCATTATACGTGAGTACCATGTAAACAGGGTTCTGGGTCATTTCTCAGTACAAGGAAACATGTAAAATGTCTCGTTGCTATGTTACAGATGTGATTAGGTTTAAAAACAGCTGGAATATTCCTTTAAGGTATCTTGAAGGATATTTGTATCTTTCTCATTAACAGTATACACATTATATATAGTATATAATGAGATCTGGTCACTATAAGTCTTTGTGCTCAGCTACTAAATGTTTTGCTGCTCTTTGGGTAAATCTTTCTTGCACACGCACACACACACACACACACACACACACACACACGTACGTTAGCAGCACAGCCTGCTCTCTGCACACACTCTCATGCTGCCTATGGCAACCATGCTCAGTATGCACCATTCTGACAAACCCAACACCTCACACTTGACAAACCCACACCTAACCATCCTGCTCCCAACTCTGGCTCCATCCTTCTCCTGGGTGGCAGAACCAATCAGACACATTTGCATAAAGCTAAACCGCCTCATGCTGAGGTTTTACGGTGCAAAGCTTTAGATGTATTCTGTGTTTTAATCACATAATGTCTGTTTTAAAGGTGCATCACGTAGCATTTGAGTCCTTCATTAACAACCTTCAGTAAAAGATTCCATTAAGGCTGCATTGGGTTATTATGGTATAACATTCCAAAGACATGATACTCTAATGACAGCATAATAAATTTGTAGATTGTGTAATCAACCCTAGGAACAACAACAAAAAACTCTGATCCATGGTATATTCATGCATACAGTATAGTGTAGTATAGTATAGTGTAGTATAGTGTAGTAAAATATAGGAAAATAATGTATGATGGTATGATGGTTATTTTCCTATAACAGCACATCTTGTAGTGTTTTATTTCCATTGTACCTCCGCAATTTGCCAGCAACTAAAATGTTTTATTTATTAATTAAAAAACAACACATCATATTTTTATGCATTTATAGTTACATTTAATGTTGTGGAGTGTCTGTGAAACATGTTAATTATCATATCACTTACATTACAGCAGCTTTAAACAGCCTTTCCCTCACCATCCTCTCTTTTCTCCTTTCTATTGACAAAACAAATACACACTTTTCATGTTACTAAAAAACCTTAATGCGTGAAGCACTCTGTCATGATGTCTCTTCCATGGTGAAAATAGTTAAATTTAAAGCGCTGACACTGGAGACTCCTTCCAAAATGGTTAAATAAACATCCCCAAAACATCACTATATTTAAAAACAGCTACACATTTTTGAACCTGTTTATGTGGAGCGTCTGCCATACAATTCCCTGTGTAAGTTACTATTATAGAAATGATAATGTATTAGAACAAGCTCATTAATATAAACTTGGGATTTTTCTTGTAGCAGGAACTACTGTCAGAGCTGCACCTTCTGGCCAATCAGAATCGAGAATTCAATATCTCTGTGGTGTAAGCGATATTGTTTAACACAGTTAACATTCTCCTGGACAGTTCAAAATACCATGTTTTCTATTTGAGTGGAGGTTCCCCAGCTGGGTGCGCACCATTTTGGGCAGTTTTGAATTGAGATAAAGTGTACCATATGGAAGCCACTTGTCTTCTACAGTTCCTTATTTTGGCAGAAGTGTTCTTATCGCAGTAGGCAAGCCCATATATAACATTTTAAGAAACGTGACTGGAAGAATTGTACAGTTATTATATGCAGTGTTTTTTAATAATAAAATATTGCGATAATATCACAAACCATGATAAAAGTGATATGAAATGTAATATCAGCACATTCCCAGCACTGAGTGCATACTACTTTCTCCCCATAGAACACACTTTTCATATTCATATACAAAAAAAAGGAACAGAAAAGGTTTTGTGCCATGATAAAGGAGGAGAGAAAGACAGAAACACAATAGAAAGAACTGCAGATGATGTGCAAGACTAAAACAGAGGTGAATAATTGCTGGCTGAAATAGTTGAAACATCCGTGGGGATTCTGTCAGTGGTGGTGAAGTGTAATTAATTGCATCTGTGCCGAATATTCGCTAGCTGAGCCAAGCAGGTGAGAGCGGAGGGACTTTTATATTTATACCTGCCTTTTATACCTGCCTTCCTGTTCTCTCTATCATCACTGGGTTCCTGCTGATTCTAGGTTACTGCTAAATCTAAGCTGTATACATGCACACTCATCAGATAACTCCATAAATGGGGCTCTTTGTATATAATAATGAAATAAATGCTAAGTTAATACAGAATGGTGAAGGGAAAATTGTGCTTTGTCTGTGAGACTGTAATAAACACTACAAGAAAATACAACATGATTATTTCACTCTATAATAATATCAGGATTATTTATCACAATTATTCAGGCAGTTTAGGAGCAAAATAGTTTTATTGAAATGTATCATATTAACTGTATCAAATATACCACATTGATTCACATTATAATTGAAAAAGATTTTTTTAAATCTTTAAAATGTAAACAGTTAGACCCATTAGCTGCTTTAGTCGATTATAGTTCATTAAATGAAAAAACCAATGAATTATGCAGCCCTACACTGCAGCTATTTACTGAATATTACTGAATGTAAGAAAGGCTAATATGCAAAGGTTACTCATGCTAGAAAAGTAAATCAGTGGTGAAAAATTGTTTTCATTTAGGGTCAAATAAAATCTTACACATGCTACACTGGTAGTTCCTCCTAAATTAGATTATTACCAAGAAACTAAATAAAATTTAAATCATCTTTGCAAGCAGGAGAAATATGAAGAACTGTATGGCAAATGTACTTGAGATTATGGCCATTTCCCCCATGATTACCAGAGACTGATTGTTACTCAAATTGCATTTGCAGTTTTTTTGTCTTTCCATATAGAAACCTCTGAAACGTTCTTTTAAGGGACAGAATACTGTTGCCAGTCATCTCCTTCACCAATGCAACTGGTATTTCTGTGCATTCACCACCGTTATAAATCATGATATCTATTTATTTAAGCCTCCATGATTTACTCATGTCAATAAATATAGAAAGGAGCAATAATGTTAGTTGTAATATAAACAAAAGTTATCTCCAACTTCAAAGCTCCATACTCCTCCATACTCCTCAACAAATTGGTTTATTTGTTGATCCACATGGCAAAAGAGTCTGATAGTGAAATTCTACCCAAAGTGGGCCACTTACTTTCTGTGGAATTAGCATGTGGCATTTCAGAAGAATGATAAACTGCTTTTTACCACATCGCTGATGAATTCTCAAATCTGATTGGTCAGTAGGATTCATTTTCTATAAGAGAAGCACCAACAATAGTGCTGTAATTGTAAAAATTGTAATCATTGTCAAATCACTGTGGTATAATAGGAATAAAACACTTGGTTGTTGTATTTTATTCCCTATATTATGGATTATAAATGATTAAGAGACACACTAGTTCCTTTGTAAGAAAATGTGATCATTAGGATACATGTAGAAATGACCTGTCTATAGCAAAAATGCTGATAAAATAGCTCTCAAACTAACACTTGAATACCTGAGGTATACATAAATCATAAGTGCAACATATTTACTATTTTACTGTTCTTAGTAGACAGAAATCATGGCATCTTGATAATAATGCAGCCAAAATTAAGCAGAAAAACCCCAAAATGAAAAAAGCACATCTCTGATTTTTATCCAGACACTAGTTTTAATAATAAAATGCAAAGCAATAACTCAGAAACCTCAATATAAAGCAGTTACTACCATTTTAGAAAAAAATTCCCCCCACTCAGATCTCCATCTCAGCTAATGTGCAACAATGCACAGCAGTTAGGGAAAGCTCTTAGAAGTGAACATTCACCGGCAGGAAACAAAGAGGAACTAATTTAATTAGTGTGTGTGAGTGAAGCAAAGGCTTAACAGCAGAGAAGGGTGGAAAAAAATGCACTCATGCTGTGTGACTGTGCATATCTCAATGCTTTGTTCACTTTAAAGCGCATTAATCTGTACGTGTGCCTTCACAACAAAGAGATCTGACTCACAATGTGACTTTCTACTGCATATGGTATATGTGGATATAGAGAAAGACAGAAAAACATCGCAAATGCAAAGATGTGTGGCAAACAGTCAGTCGTGGCTGATCATAGATGTGGCCATGAGCTATATTGACTGGAGTTAATTAAGTAGATCTTATTGAAAATGCACACTAACAGTTGTATTGGTGAAAAAAATGCTAAATGGTTTGCAGTAACTTCTGACATTCTATCTACTATTTGAATATTTGACTGTAGACACTTTTTACCACTAGGGCTGGGCAAAATGATGATATAATAATGATAATGTGATAAACTGTGTCACAGTACACTTTCCTGAGGTATCGCGGGTAACATGATACCTTTTTCTAAAATTTATTAAAAATGAAAATAATTATAAACTCAGATTGAATGTTTAAAATTTGTACTTAATTGTAAGTTGTAGAATTTATTATTTTTTCTCATTTTCAGTTTTTTAGCAGTTAAATTCTGTAGCCATTAAAATATCATCAGACTCAGTTTTTAATTTTTATTAGCAGTCCTATACATTGTGATATACATTGTGTATCATGGTAATGTCTTCAAATATAGTTATATGATATCTTTGTTTTATACCACAGCACCGCTATTGCTTGATTCTGATTGGGAAGAAGCTGTTGATTCGTCTTCTATATCATCAAGGTTTATATTAAAGTGTTTGTTATAACGTATCGTCATTTCTATAGTAACTACTTACTTGTATGGTGGACGTGCCACATAACTTTTGATATGGTGGAGTTTTCTCTAAGGGGACATTTATTTTTTCTGGAAGGAGTCTCCAGTGTCAGTGCATTGTAACAGTCAGAGGTAAACATTTTCTGACATCGGGACATCTTCAAGACAGAGAACTTTGTGGTTTCTCGGGAACATGGCAAGCTGCTTTTTTTTGGCTTATTAACTTTAAGAGGTAGAAAATAAGGCAGGCCGATGAGGGGAAACATGAGAACAGGAACTAACTTCCACAGATGTTCCACAACGTTAAACTTAACTATTAAACGAATAGTAAGTATTGTGTGCTGTTCTTTATTTAATAAAACTCAGTAGTGAATTGCTGTGGTATAAGAGGATTAAACCACTTTGGGACATGATGATACATGAAAGTAACTTTGGGGTGATTGTTGATTATTTTCCAATACACATCTCAACACATCCTATCACATTTTATTCCTGCCATATTGCCGATGCCCTATTCAACAGTGACACTATGGAACTGCAACACTAATGAATTTTTCTAGCATAAGTAAACATTTCATATTATATTATACAGCCTTTCTTAAATGTCAGTAATATACAGTACTTAATAATACTAAAATCACTATTATTCAGTTATATGACTAATTGTATTTTTGATTACATAATCGCAACCTAGAAAGGCAAGGACGAGGAACATAAGCCATTCAGTACTGTGAGTTACTTGCCTAAAAGCTGTGTGAAACAAACCAGGTCTTTGCTTTAAACAGATGGCTTTAGCGGGAAAAAAAGAGGAAAGAATGCTTGTTCCCACCTGCCCATGTTGACTCGTTGCCATAGACAGACTAATGCATGCATACTGTCATATAGGGAGGGGGGTCCTTGGCAAAGCTGCTTCTGTAGCAATACTGACAGCTTCATCTAACATTGCCCTGGAGTGCCATGGCTTCTGCTCTCAAGGTTACAAATTAATCAAAACATCAATACATGGCGTCAACACAGGTTAAGCCAGAGTGTACTCTCAACTGGAACAACTATCAATCGGCTCCTTATACATAATGCAACTGAAGCAAGCACCAGGGACCTCCTTAATAAATAGCTTCTGCTGTGAAACAACCTATGGGTCTCCTTTTGGAGAAGTGTACACAGTACATTTGTACTTTCAGAAAGCGTTGCGCAATGCTTCGATGCTCTAGATATGTTCTCCAACAAGACAACATAATAATGGCAGTTGTCACAGAGTACACACAGTGGTTATTACTGGGACCAGTGATGTGAAATAATTGCTTGGCTCATTCGCTTGCCTTTGATGACTATATGCAGCAATATAAGCAATTCTGCCACTCATTGGACCATAACTGCTTACAATTATTAAATGAACTATGATGTTGTTTGACTCATTAGACATAGTAGGCTATATACTCATGACACAAGCATTTAACAGTCAGGCAGAGTAAAAGATAGAAGTCTGAATGATAAGTTATCCAATACTGGATCTGTTAAGAACTACTTCAGTGTACAGTGGTGGCTCAGCAGTTAGTACAGATTGGAATAGTATAGTACTGATTGGAAAGTTCTCGGTTCAAATCCCTTGAGCCTTGACCATAGTCTTTATTTGCTCAAATAAATTGTAAGTCTCTTTGGATAAAAGCATCTGCCAAATGAATAAATATAGATTGCAAAATACACTGGGCATGATGGAAGTGTTTATTTCTCCACACATACCTTCCTGTGTTGAGCTTCAAAGAGCTAATCATAACATATAACCCAACAATCCTGTTTATTTCAATACACAACCAAAAAAAGGTCTGCTTGTTCATGTTCTGTGTGAAATGATATATGAGAGCACCAGGCAAAGCAGTCATAATTCACCTTTTTTCCCAGTGCAACTGAAATAGCAATAAAAATCTCCCGGTTAACGTCAATATTTTTCAATATTCTTAAATGCCAATACCACTCTTTCTCAGCCGTAATGTGACATGGTATTCATTATATTTCTCCCATCTCCTGTTTTCTGCAGATGGAAATTGATGTGTGTGACTGATTGAGGATAATAATGAAGGCAGAGTGATACATCTCCTACAGCAACCTGAGCTCCCCGTTTTCTCCATTTTCATTCCTCGAAGGATACAGTGACCTTCACATTTGCTGCCAGCCTGACAAGCTTGCACCTGGTAAACTGAAAGGTTGTTCCTCGTTGCCAAGGACAACACAAAGAAACCGGTGCATTGGAGAGACTTGGTGTCAGCAGAAAAACAGCCCATTGTTGTGGCAACAAATGACAGTGTATTTGTGAAGTTAACAGCAGTAACCCTACACTCCAAACGGACTAATTTGCTGAGGAGAAAAGGGCCAGGATGAAAGAACTGCTCTTTGTAGTTTCTCTCTTAGCGGGACTTGCTCTGACTGACTCTGTTCATGTGTCTGAGTGGACCGGGGCATGTCAGAATCTGTGCAGATGTGGAATCCGACCCTGGTTTTCTCCTTTGTCCCTTTATATGGAGGCTTTAACTGTGGACTGTGATGATCTGGGAATTTTATCTCTTCCAGAAAAACTTCCCTCAGATACACAGGTGCTACTGGCACGGAGCAACAACATCGTCAATATTGAAAAACCTTTGAATTATATAGTTAACTTAACAGAAGTGAATCTATCTCAGAACAATATATCTTCTCTTAGTGACATCTTTCTAGGTCACCTTCCTCAGCTTTTGTCCTTGCACTTGGAAGAGAACCGAATAACCAGCCTTCACGACAACTGCCTTGCGCACCTACCGAACCTTCAAGAGCTTTATGTCAACCACAACCTACTCTCGCTGATCAGTCCTGGGGCTTTTCAAGGTCTCAACAATCTTTTGCGTCTCCATCTCAACTCAAACTGTCTGAGGGTAATCAGACCAGAGTGGTTTCACGGACTCAACCAACTGGAGATATTGATGATAGGAGAAAATCCCATTTCCCAAATACAAGATATGAATTTCCAGCCCCTGAGTAATCTCCGCAGTCTTGTACTGGCAAGGATGAACCTCAGTGAAATACCTGATAGTGCTCTGGTTGGTCTCCATAAATTGGAGAGCATCTCGTTCTATGAAAATAAGTTTGCAAAGGTGCCCCAGGTTGCACTCAGAAAAGTCCAAAGTCTCAAGTTTCTAGATCTCAATAAGAATCCTATTGAGAAAATTAATCGAGGAGACTTTGTGGATATGATCCATATGAAAGAACTGGGTATCAACAGCATGCCAGATCTGGTTTCAATTGATAGCTTTGCTGTTTCCAACTTGCCCGAGCTTACAAAGATTGAGGCCACTAACAACCCCCGACTGTCCTATATCCATCCCAATGCGTTTTATAACCTGCCCAGGCTTGAGACACTGATGCTAAATGATAATGCCCTCAGTGCACTTCACCGTGTTACAGTAGAGTCCTTGCCCAGCCTACAGGAAGTAAGCTTACACTCCAATCCGATTTACTGTGACTGTGTTGTCCGCTGGATCAATATGAACAAGACTAAGATCCGCTTCATGGAGGCTGACACACTCTTGTGCACAGGACCTCCAGAGTTTGAAGGCCACCATGTCAGACGCGTACACTTCCGTGAAATGATGGACACCTGCCTCCCAGTTATCGCTCCGGAAAGCCTTCCAGAACGTATCAGTGTGGATGGTGGTCGCTCGGTGTCATTGCACTGTAGGTCTTTTGCAGAACCAAATCCGGAGATCTACTGGATCACCCCTTCAGGAGAAAAGGTCCTACCAAGAATGGCTTCAAGCAAGTATTTGGTGCATCCTGAGGGAACACTGGACATATTTAACATTTCTGAGAGTGAAGCAGGTCAATACACCTGCGTAGCCCACAATGTCATGGGGGCAGATATGAAGTCTGTTGTAATGGTAGTGAATGGGTACTATCCAGAACATTTAAATGGATCTTTGCATGTACAAATCAATTTGATACAACCACATTTTGTAAAAATATCTTGGGTACCACCTAAGAGCAGCTTTGTGTCAAATATCAAATGGTCCACCACGTCTTTGCGCTTCACAGCTCGTGTACCATCTGACGTAAAAATGTTTAATCTGACAAACTTGCAGCCATTGACACAGTATGAGGTATGTGTAGAAATTATAGACCTGCAAAGGGGGCATTTAAGAAATTGTATTAATGTCAGTACACCTGAGCAAGCTGCTCCAGTGAGCAAATCTGACAAGAGCAAAGTGGTGATGATCAATGCCATTGGTCTGCTTTTGATAGCATCTGCTGTAACATGTTCACTCATCTACAAGTCTCTGAAGAGTAATCATCTTTACAGACGGTTAAGTAATCAACAAACAGTGACACCACAGGATCCCAGTCCCTGCCCCTCTTCCAACCTCATGCAGCTAGCAAGGTCTGAAGTGGATGCCTCTGTTTTGGACTTAAACAACACTATTTAAGAAACTCTTTTAGAAAGAACCAAGGTGGGATACAATGGACACAAGCCTGTGTGACTCACTATCCCACTTTCTGAGTTTCTGCTGGAACACTGCAGGAGGAAATCAGAGGCAGATCAGGAGTCATCGTCCCTCCCAGAGCGTTTTGTGACATTGTCTCAACTCAACACCTCCTTTAGTGTAAATGTCACATGTGGGAATCAATATCCTCCAGATTGGGCTGCCTGGAGAGCACTGTTCCTTCAGGCAGGTTCAAGGCACAGAACATGAAAGGTTGTGTCCAGATGCCTGACTGTTCATGTATAATGCAACTCCACAGTGGCTTTTGTTTCTATTGTGGGCTTGTAGCAATACTCTTTGCTCTGTCTCAGTGCGAAAGTAAACTTTACGATCCACTATGTTCATAGAGTAGATCACAACACAATGTACAACACTTTGTGAAAAAAAATACATTTATACAAAAAACTGTGAATTAGACTTTTTTTTCTGTTTTTTAAACAAGACTCATCTAACCATTTAACCAGTTAAAAAAACACGATCACCCTTTTTTTTTTTTTTTTTTTTTTTTTTTAAACAATATAAGCCAGATTTGTTGCCTTTTTAAACATATAGTACAAATTAGATGCTTGCTTAAAAACTCAATATATAGAGTATGCGATCTTAACATCACACAGCACAAACACACATCAAATGTCTTTGAAGAAAATGGCTTTAGCTCCCATCTTGTGGTTGTGGGGTTATTGATGGCTTCACATGCACGGCTGACGACTGGAGATGTATAAAAGTGGAGGAGGTAGAAAGGAAATAGGGGCTATCACAAAACTTATTGACGTCAAATTGCATTATATTCTTTTTCATTAAAAATCCAATATGAATTCCCAATCGCCAAACACCCACAGGTGATGAATCACCGTCACAATGCGAATGATGTGGGGGATTTATCAGGCAGGCATGGCTATATATCACCAGAGGGGTTTCAGCACCACGGACAGGGCTTTTAGAGCTTGGCTATTTGTCATAGACTCAGAAGCTAAAGCATGAATCATCAGAGCAGGATGTAGTGGATAGGTCAGCAGGAACACGATGCAGCTGGACTCGACTTCCTACTGTGACCCTGCTGAGGCTGATCACCCTTATGGACATAGCTCAGCAAGCAGGACGCTCATTTGTCAGGACTCATACCGAGCATGGGCAAGACAGGTAACGAGGCAAAATGGCTGTGCGGTAAAGAAAAAAAATATTAAAAAAAAAAACCTCTTTGACTAGATGACTAGTAGTCTTAAGTAAACTCCATAGTTAATGCAAAATCTATTTCAGGACATTATTATGTTACATTAAATAATTAACCTGCAAGCAAAGGTCACATCAAACCACTCTTCAATTGACAGCCATACACAGGCTACAAATAAAATTTCCAGCTTCAATGTTTTTTTTTTTAGGCTACAAAAGTAAATAAATCAAATAATTGAATAACTGTGCAAATGAATAAATCTGTTTATCATACTATGACCTGCTAGCTCAGCTGAAATAGTTGTTTCTGAAACTCAGTGCACAGTGTGGAAGCTCCTTATAGGTTAAAGATTTATGAAGTATGCAATGTCTACAGCAGTGTCTGGAAAGTTGTCTGAACCATGTTCAGCTCTGGCCTCTGTAGTGCACCGCTGATCTGACTCTAAACCAACTGAGTGGGATTGGATAGTGATGTGCAACCTGCAGCTCTCAAAGCACTCTTTCACACAGCGCTGGGCATGATGAAAATCACCTTAGCCCAGCGTAATGATATTATTTAGCTTTAAAGGATGAAAAAATAACTACAGAAGGAATTCCTTTGGGATCAGGCAGGAGTGGGATTGAAAAACAGTCTTGCGCACACCTCTCTACTACATCAAAGTGATATCGAAGTGTTAGTGTGCCATTACAGCAAAAGAAAATAAAAAAAAAAAAGACTTTTCCCAGTGTAGTCTTGTGTAGTTGACTGTAGACTTGACTTCATCTAGTCTGAAATATTTTTAGACTAAAAAAGTACACTTAGCCTGCTATTTTTACCGTCTGCCTTGCTGTTTTTTCCACTGCTCTGACTAGTTAACATCCTCACAACTAGTTAATGTATTAGCTGGCTACTAGTAGATGACTAGTGTGTGTAACTTTAAAGGACTTGGATATCACACCATAAAAGCAGTGTTGAAAAAGATTATAATATAGCATTTAAATAAAATGAAGTATAAACAGCAGTGAGGTCCATTATTTGGTTTATTTGTGTATATATAAAGCTTCAACTTTAGTAACATCAAAATCTATTATTTAAAACGTAATAACACCACCATCAGATTATCCATTCTTGTACACCTAATGATTTTATTCCAACGTTTAAGTCAGTGTAGCTTGCAAAATAGATGTGCTCTGAAATGGATAAAGGAAAAAAAAAAAAGAATATTGCTAGAAAGAAAATAGCTTAAAAACAATCATCTTAACTGCATTGGAACAGAAATTTTCATTTGAAACTCACTACCTTCAACTTTAGCAATGCCAAAATCTATTATTTAAAAAGTGATAACAGTACCATCAGATTCTTGGAAATGAACCACACACTGCAATACACAGAAATAAAGCTCTGATCTTCAATCCAACATATACTCAACACTGGTCCATCTTGAGTCTATTAATCTACTTAATTTTATAACCATATGTTGTAATCATTAATATGACACATTGTGTGTATATGAAGATACACTACCACTTAAATAATGAGATTTAATTAGCAGCTGATAATAAGTAAATGGACACACCCTTTAATGATTTGACAACCATTCACTTTGATTTATTTGCTTCTCACATGGGAGTATTAAAGTATTATGTAATTATGTTCGTTATATCTTCAGTGTGTATGTAGATCACAAATTCAGCAATTCTGCTGTAAACCTTGGCTCAATAAACATATAGAATTCTTGTTTTTTTTTAAGGAAATGTACTATATGGTTAGCTGTAGTGATAGAAAGGTGACACCTTTAAAAATGTCTTACAGGAAAATCTGAAATAACCCACATGCAACCTAAGCGCAAGATTTCGCATGAACTCTGTATATTCCAGTCATGAGTTTTTTTTTTTTTAGTGGACCAAATTGGCTGCAAAATTTAAAAATAAAAATGCTGAAATGGCTCAGTAATCCCATAGCAGAACATTGTCATACAATCATCTCTCATTTCCCTGTTCATACTGCTCATATAAATGTAAAGGATTACACATTACATA
The DNA here is from genome assembly GCF_027358585.1 of Pangasianodon hypophthalmus. Lineage (NCBI taxonomy): Eukaryota > Metazoa > Chordata > Actinopteri > Siluriformes > Pangasiidae > Pangasianodon > Pangasianodon hypophthalmus. Next base: position 23,890,807 of record NC_069716.1, read on the forward strand.
GGACATATCAGACTGAAATAGCAGGGAACACCATTTTACCTCCCCTGCCTTGGCTGCTTTAAATGTCTTCTGTTAAAACACGACATGGAGGTGACAGCACTAACGCAGAGTGATCTCATGAACCGAGATGCTCTGGCTGCACCAGTATCTTGGGAGGAGTCAGTGCTAAACAAGACAAGGACAAAATATCTCATTAATAACGACATCCATTTTCATTTCTTGACTAGCACCGTGGTTTCCTTGCCAACAGCCCGTAGATACAGCAGGAAATAACCTTATATCCTAATATCCTAAATGCTGTATTCATTAGCACATACCTAACATGCAAGAGATGCATCAGTGAGAGGGAGGAGGGGATAAAAAAGGCAAGAGCAAACACAAGGCTTGATATTACATGCCCTTCACGAGATCCATCGAGCTGCAGTTAATCTTTTGAAAGAAAGGATGAGAAATTCCTGCACTGCCCTTTTCGCAGCAGCATCAGAAGCCCAGTGCTTAACGCTCCACTGGGATTGCACATTTTGTAATGAATAATTTACCTTTTCCTAATGACCCTGCGAGACGGTTCGTTTAAGCGCTGCCTTTCGCTCTGAGCGAGGTGATTAGAGTCAGGAGCCAAGGTGAGAAAGCTAGATTAGAGGAAATTAGTGCAGTTCAGACAACGGTTACTGGAAGCTGCCTGGCAGGAGAGACTGAACTATTCAGGTATTACCATGAAATGATGCCTCTGGAGAACAGCTTTAGATTGTTCCACAGTAAAAGAACTTAAGGTTAATTTACCATGACCAGTGATTTGTACTGGAATTTGGGTTTTATGTGCCTGGCACAAAACATGGGCCAATTTGTCTATTTGTGTAAACTGACAACCTAAACACTATTAATATCTGTATGAAATATCTGCCCTTATGCTCTAGCTACTTAATCAGCCAGTCGACGACTCAGCCAGCATTAAGGTTTGATTAATGATGACCATATAAATATATGAGCAATAAAGTAGACAAAAAATGCTTACTCTCTTTGTAGAACCAATGGGGGGCACATGGATAAATACTGCACTAAATCAGCTTATAAAACACTACAAATACAGTAAATGTCCACTTGAAGAAAAATGATTTAATTCGGTTAAGTCAGTGTAATTCACAAAATAGAAGTGCTGTGAAATGGATCAAGGAATAAAAACAAAAAACTGAATTTTCCTAGAAACAAACTAGCATGAGAAACAATCATCTTAACTGCACTGGAACAGAAACTTTCATTTGAAACTCACTAGCTTTTTGTCTATCCTCAAAGCTCCCAAATGTTTTTGGATCAACATCATGCCTGATTTCATTCCTTGTGCCATTTTACATGAGCTGTGCAGCACAGCCTATGACTTTATGGCTTCAATCAAGGTACAGAAAAGTCACATGAACTTCACATAAGAAAAGTCACATGATTCATGATGTGAAACTTACAAATGTGGTTTTTAGACATGTCACATGCTATGTTGCACACATTTTTCACATGTAATGCATGTGTTTTTATTATTCACGTGATTATTGCACAACGTTAATTTAATTTCACATGTTTATTTTTCACACCTGATTTTCTCACATGAATAATTCTTTTCCACTTGTGATCGCATAATTGTTCATATGATGTCACGTTTACTTACTGTACGTTGATGTATGTGCAATTTCAGGGCATAACACTGAAATGCACGTTCACATGTAGTCACATTCGCTTCACATAATCACACGTGAGAAAAATGTATGGTCACGTGAAATGTATGTGATTTTTCTGTAAGATAAATTAAAACTTACTATAAATGTTTCTCAACATTTATGATTGTCCTAAGATGTACTGTTTATTCTTTTAATCATATTAACAAAACTGGCAGTCTTATATCTAAGACACAATGACCAACTAAGGAATGCTGGCAAACGCAAGTGCTTTGTGACGTGGTGTTCTTGGCCTCAGTGTCTTTTGTTTGACTTTTTGATATTGAGACACTTCGGAGGGCTTCACCTTCATTCATACAATTCAAGTTTTCAGTGCTTTATTTAAAAAAATATAAGAAAGAAAAAAACACAAAAGTTTTACATCTTGTGTACTTATGACTCAGTGATACAAAAATTACAAACTGTCAATTCATTTAGCTAACTTTCTAGCCCAGACAACATATCAGTAGGCTTCCATTATGCGGTTGTTGCTATGGTTACATCTTGCTCTTTTCTTGTCTCTTTTAGTTGAAACATTTCCCTGCATTGTACTCTATAAACAATTCCTTTCTGCCTAACTCTGTCACATTATTTCCTTTAACTCACATTTAGTGGCATGATAGTGAAGGCAATAACTGAGCACAAATATAGGCCTTGCCTAAACCGTTATTTATGTTTGTTGTCATGGTTACACTCTATAAGGTGCATCTATTAATAACTATTGGATGGATTGATCTATATTAGTGGTGTAACAGTATAAAAAAGTAAAAATGAACAGTGATATTCAAACTCTTCCATGTTTCAAGGAAAATATGAATCGATTTATTTAATTTTTTTCCATTCATTTTTTCATAGGGCATTTGGCAGATCCCCTAATCCAGAGCGACTTACATTTATCTCTGTATATATGTATCTGTATTTATACAACTGAGCGGTTGAGGCTTAAGGACCTTGCTCAAGGGCCCAACAGTGGCAGCTTGGTGATGCTGGGATTTGAACTCACCACCTTCCGATCAGAAGTCCAATGTCTTAATCGCTTTTTATAACAGACAAACACTCCTGTTTTATCCTTCTTCAAAAAACACATCACTCCAATTCATTTCCTAGTAATAATCTGCTTCACTCTTCCCCACCACCTATGCCCGATTCCTCTCCAGCACTGCGCCAGGAACATCAGGATTGTTTAAGAGTTAAATTAAATTCATTATGTTTTTTGGTACACTCTCAGATGTCAGTTTGATTCTGAACTATGAAAGCTTGCTTAGGTTGCTTTTAACTTCACTAGGCTTTTTTTTTTTTTTTTTACCTGATTATACATATGCTCCACATTTTCGGCTATTTTTGATGAAGATTCAAAAACATTCATCAGTTGATAGTTAAAATGTCCGAATCTAGCAAACCCACCTCACCTATCAGTGCAGACACATCAAACATACGCCCAGAGTCTGTGTGACGAGCAGGAAGGCAGGAGGTCAGCTATAGCCGGGGGGAGCAGACTGGCTGAGCTATGAAGTGCTACTCCAGAGTTTGACGTCTGGCAGAGTCTGTGTACAGATGGCCCTGAGTGTATAGCAGCCCACAGGCCCACGCTGATCTTCATCTCACTGACACCGGATACATCTTCAGTGAAGCAGCCACAAGCACACTCACAGCAGCGTGCCTTCCCCATCCATTCCCTGAATAAACACTGACCTTCTGCTTCAGCGTCTGTCACCAGTCGGAGGAGCTTCTTTCAATACACTCAATTATCACCTTCTTAAACTATATCTGTCTATCCATCCAACTATCTGTCCATCCCGACATAACCATCCAACTATACATCTATCTATCTATCTATCCATCCATCCATCCATCCATCCTTTTATCTAACTTCTTATCCATCCATCCACCCATCCAGATACCCATTTATTCCTCCATCCACTAACCTATCTATCCATCATTCACCTATTTATTCATCCACACATATTTATCCATCTATCTACATATCTATCCATACATCCCTCCATCAATTCTCCTTGTTTATCCACCCATCCATATATTCCTCTTTTGATTTATCCATTTATGTGAATATCCATTCACATATTAATATATATATATATATTATAATAATATAATATAATATAATAATTTATTATAGATACACATTTATCTATATGCCTGTGTATCCATCCATCCATCCATCCACCCATCAATGTATTCCTCTGAGCATATTTCAAGAAGAGTTCCTCATCAACACCACCCAAATATAACATGAGTCTTACAGCACTATTTCACCAAATGAATTATTGATTAAATAGCAAACAATATTTACACTGAATTACAGAATGGCTCAAGATGCCCATTTTGCGCACCACAAGAACCAACAATTTATTTGAAATCAATAAGGTCTGGATATGCAGTAAAGCTGCTAAGGTGAGCAGGACATACTACTAGGCTTTAGCATAGAGACCTTGAGAGCACACCAGCAGGTAAATTAGCATATATAGATCCACAGAATGAGTGTGCCACTGGCATTACAAACTGACATTTGTCCATTAGCATTTGCTACTAAGACAAGGGCATCTCTGAATTAGATACGATGGATAACATCAGTGTAGGTGGACCACATGAAATTTTGCAACTAAACCTACCAGCCTGTAGCTGAAAGCATCTTGGATATGACATTATATGTTACAAAAGTCTTAAATATGCATTCACATGCACAGAAGCCTGGCTAAGTACTGCTTAGTTTCCACTGTGATACGTAGTCTTGTCTTGAAGAATATCACATGATTATCACTTATTTTCGTATTTCTATTTTCATTTCATCTTTTATTTTATCCTGTATATTCTATTATATCCTGTATATCCATTACTTTTTATCTTTTCTTTTACTTTTTAAATTTAATTAACTTGATTGTACAGAACTATGAGCTACCCCATGTAGGAAAAGTGCCCTATAATTAAAGTACATAATAATAATAATAATAATAATAATAATAATAATAATAATTTTGTAATATCCATTTCTCTATAGGGACTTTAATGTTTATATGTGCACTGCTACAAAGAAAGGCATCTTTGCAAAGAAAAAAAAAAAGACAAAAATCTGATGTTCACAAGTGCACACATTAGTAAAAGTGTGAAAGTTCATAGCTTTGTAGTTAAGCTTCTGTGACCACAAGGAATATCCAGATTGCCAGGAAGTCTTAACCCTTAACTGAACAAGACCCCTAACCCTCAAATGTTCAGCTTTGTACTTTGGATAAAAGCATCTGCCACTACTGAGTAAATCGAAACGCACATGATCTTAACAGAATTCTCCTCTCAAACCTCACAAATCATATTTTATTCAGCGTTCAAATTTTAGTGTGTTTTCTTATCCAATTGCCTGGTTTCTGAATTCCAGGATAGGTTTTAGGTTAAGAAATGGTTGTTGTCTCTCATAAGCACAAAGACAGCTTAGTAACATCATACTGTTAGATTATTTTGTGTTTGAGTTCATATTCATTAATTAATTCACACTCCAATATACTGTGGTAGAAAGCTTTGTCAATATCCAAATATTTATCTGACTGTATCTGCCTTAAAACTATGAATCTTAATTAATATATTTGCTTGACAGCTTAATATCATTGCTATTGTATGTGTATTGAGATAACAGTCTGTGATTCTGGAGCAGAACAGCACGTAGCATATTCTGGTGCCTCTACACAAGAAGCGAAAAATAAATTGCAAACATTAAGACCATTAATCAAAGTTATATCCTGGTCACCAGGTTAATAACACATGCAAAACTGCAATGTCCATGTGCAGGGTCACGCTGTGACATCAGTGTTTTCAAAAACACTTGCTTTCCTTGTCCACACAAAAACAACGAATACTGTTTCAAAATTTCTCCACATTCAGTGGCATTTTCTAAAAACTTCGTTTTCAGTGAGACGTTGACGAGCGAGCCAAAACACAGAGGAAAAACACTGTTATCAAAAATATCTGTACATGTGTTGGCAAACCCTTAGTTACAACAATCAGAGCTGTTAGGATCAACCCCCGCAACGGCGTCTTTTTACTTTCTCTCACACATAAATAAAAAAATGTATCTCAATACTTATATTTGAGCTATTTGTATTTGAGCTGGATTACACCAATGAAAAACTGGCACTACATTCAGAGCTTGAATTCATTCCCTATTTATCACATAATGCACTATTTGGGTGTCAGCCATTTTGTAATGCTGATCGAATGCTCGGTGGACTATCGTATTCCTCAGGTAGTTCATTATATTATTACCCACAGTGCATTGTAAATCCAGTGTAAACACTACTTCAGCACAAATGCACCACAAAGAAATGCATAGCTATTTCTTTTAGCTTGAATTTTAATTGGCAGGATGGTGGAGGACACGGTTTAAACTCAACCAGCAGTTGTTAGTCAGGTTTTTAATACAGAAAATCTCCTTTAACGTTAAACTTTAGCAGTAGAATTATCTACTATTTCACCATATTTGCAGACATCGATAACTGTCTTAAGATGACATTGCCAGCCTTTTTGCTGATGTTTCCTATATTTATGCTTCTGCAGGTCTGGATGTCTTTCCAGCAAGTGCTGTCAAAAATTGGTCTCCTGTGCCGCTGCCCAGTACCGAACAGCCGATAGAGTAAATAGTGAAGTAGTGAATGTACAATTTCAGCCAGAGCTTTTAACTTTCCTGCTGTCAGAGTCTCTTGCTGTGTACTTCCTACAATTATTTCACACATCAAATGCATATGTTTCCAAGAACAGGATTTCCTTGTACCAAGTTTTGGAGTGGTGATATTGACAGAGCATCACCTGCCCAAAAACGGCTCAGATAATGGCAGTGGATTGAAGTTTTTCTCCAACAAAATTCTCCAGACGGTTCTGTTTGGAAGTGTGAAGTAGCAAAATCCAGCTCTTATAACGTGTTGGGCTTATGTCTTTCTACAAAAACGCTAGCCACTAAAATCATCCTATGCTGAACAACACCTCTACAAGAGTTGATAACAATTTGGCATGTTGTAATATCATAATAGCACCACGCAATACCATTTCAACATTTATATCAACACATGCTGTAGTTCAACTGAATGGAAAAAGCAATGAACCTGAAAAAGTCATCACTAACCACAACATTCGAGCATGGAGAAGAATCAAATTACTAAATGTGAATATTTCACCTCTGCATTAGTGCTTCATTTGTGTTTCGATCATTTTGTTACTATTATATGCTGTAGACATGTACAAAAGTTCAATGTTGGGTCATTTCTGATTCAAAACACAAAAATGTGACAAAACTAATTTTATTGCTTTTATTGCTGAATAAAAGAATTTATATATCCAGAGTGACACATTTGCAAACTTTGCCAATGCAAATGTCTTTTCCTAGGTAACAGTACCAACCTATCCTCATGGTATCATTTAAAATAGATGGCAACCTTCCTTTACTTCTTTCTCCTTAAGTAATGGTGTTTCCCAGCAACAAGTTTTGTGTTATTTTGTGGGGAAAAAACCAGAAACATGCTCCATGTTGAACTAACAAGACTGTGGATGCTGTAGTCACCTATTAAAATAATCAGGAGAGAGTCTTGTTTAATAAATTGGCCCCAGGCTAACAGCTGCCTCAAGCCAAGTAAGGAAAGCAGAGTTCATATATCACAGCAAACTAATGAAGTGCTTTGGCTTCACATTGATCGGCTTTAGTTACTGAGTAAAGCTGCATGTATTTTCAGACAGCAGTTTTACACGGTTTGTAGATACATTCTCTTTAAATAGGGCAAAATGTATATTGCTTATTTACTGTTAAAGATACGTAGTAAATAGTGGTGGCCAAATGTGACAAAAATATCATATAATGACATCTGAGGACATTTCTGTGATACATAATATGTATCACATTATACACATTTGCTAGCAAAACTGCCAAAAAATAGCAGTGTTGCATTTCTTTTAAGCTGTGATAAACTGAGTTCATTTACATTTTTATTTAATGTTTACATACATTGCTGAAAAGCACAGAGAATTTAAAATAATTTTTCATACATTTTACAATTACAAAGATTTGGTGTAATACTTTAAAAGTGAATCAGCTGCTTCCAACCAGAATTTGTAATAAAAAAAAATATGGGTATAAAGTGTTATGAAATACTAAGTATATAAAGTGCCAAAACCAGGTTTTCTTTTTTTTCTATGTTATTTGCCAGAATTCATCCACAGTGACATCTGACGGGTTTTCCCAGACCACCATACATTTGTTAAGGCCTTTAATTTGTACTTTCAGTAATCTCTTTTTAGACAAATTAAGACTTTTTATGAAAACGCAAACACTCTGCATAAGCTCGTCAGAAGCTGCCAGTTGAAGCGTGACTCAGGTCTACATCCTAATCACATAAAGCCAAGGAGAAACAGCACGTATTAAAAAACATTTTAAAGTCTTTCGTTCTCTTTGCAGTCAATATAATGAACTACTGAACAAGGTAATTTTCCTGATTTACTGCTTGTAAATGTTTAAACCAATATTCAAACAAATTTCCTTCCTTTAGTGATGGACAATAAAGTTTTCTGAATCAGAATGTAATTTAAGGCCATGTGTGGGCTGATTATACAGTATTCTAAATGTGAAAACACCCTTCATGAGGAAAATGTTCCATTTATGTTAATCCTACAGCAAGAAAAAGACAGAAACTACAACATTATCATCCACCTTTCCCTGAATTTACATTTACCCATACAAATGTGTCTCTGTATACATAACTCAACAGAAGCTGGCTAATATCAGCCTTAGTTTAACACACACACACACACACACACACACACACACACACGTCTGGTGCAAATAATCCTGTATTATTCAGTGTGTGTACAGTGTTGTCAAATGCTTTCCAATCAGACTCAACTGCAAATAATAATAAAAAAACAAAAAACAGAAGGACACCAGAATAACAGCTTAACATCCTTAAATCTGGGCTAATGTAGATTTTACTTGGTACAATATCATTCAGAATCAGTTGAGATTTTTATAATTTATCAAATATTGATTGTTATGATTATATCATCATATTGCAAAGCCCTAGTAGTCACTAAGGCTTTGTTATTCCCACTCGTGCAAATCAAAACATAGACATACTGAATACTGACACTCTGAATATGAATAATTATGAATTCTTTTGTCCTGCCTAATTGGTGTCACTTCTGATTAAGTTTCCTGATGTGTGTTTAATTACAGCTGAAATATACACACGATATTTTCGCTCATTACATACAGTCTTATATCTGCTTATTAATTCAGCATCTAAACATCAGAACAATTCATCTAGACACATTTAGCAAAAACTGAAACAGAGCATCACATAAAACCCACAAACGTGCCAATATCTCAGAGGGAAAAACACAGGCTGCAGGCTAGCACAAGCTGATGAATAGGAATTTTCTTGCAGAGAGCTCTGTGAGTTAAACGGAGTACACAAATAAACCCAGATACTGCAGATGAATAACTGGCTTGCTGATGGTTAGATATATTCCTGTGAGTATTTGCACTGCGAGAACTCGTCTGTCAGTTGACAAATAACGTGCTCTATGCCTTCTTAAGTGCTCAATTAATGTGGAATATGTCTCCAATGTTAAAGGCTAGATTGGTGAAACGGCAGTAAAGCTAATTTGGACTGACGCTTTGCAGCTCTCAGCCTGGTGAGCACCTAACCACCGAGTGACACCATGGGAAGCTTCACCTGTCACATGAGCTGATCAGAAAACAGATGTACTGCGCAGATAAACAGCTGCTCTGAGCAAAATAATGCATAAGGAACCTGCAAATAAATGCACAGAAATGCACAGGAGGAGACTTCTGGGATGCTGACTAGTGCAAAAGCATGGTGTGACACACACTTCCTGGAGATCTCTAGCAGCTCAGCATAAATTGTGTTCTTGGGCTCATTTAAAACCACAACAGGGTGTCTGCAGGTATTCTAGAGTTGTAATGTAATACTTTTTAAGATTTGTCAAACCGCTTAAAATGCAATTTTGCAGTAGTGATACAACAAATATACAAACACTTGCAAGAAACATTATCTATTTACATTTCTTCTACAGCAAGGAAGAGTACAGAACAAAACAATCTACAGAGGTCACCCCATCAAAGTGTGTCACTGGTGGACACAGGTATAAACCAGACAGTGTATTTGCTGTAAACACTGTAAACACAGAAATCTATGTGTTTCTATGTATGCTAGCTCAACAGCAGGTATCAGACAATAGCCTTAATTAAACACATACCCCTGCCTTAGGGATGTAACACAATGCCATTATCCGGATCTGTATCTATTTAGTGCTCCAAATATCTGTATCTGCATTTGTATTTGTATTGTAAACCAGAAGTGGGTGTGGCCTAAAACCTATAAGTTTTTAATTTTTGATTAAATATAAACCCTATTACTATGTCGCCAGAAACACTGGAAAACAATGGAAAAGACAGACACAGACGTGCCAGAGCTGTCAGTATGGTGTGTGAAATTCTGGATCCGACAGTTCCTCAACCTCAGCTACATCACTTTTGCTACATCAGTTCATTAGTCTTATGTCTATTTCATTACGTCACATAGCTTTCCAACAACTTGATCAAAGTATAACATTCATGGTGTGAGGAAATCACTCTTAAGCCCTGTTCGGATTGGATTAGTTTATCAGGGGGCATCAGTAATACATTTTTACACGTCTCTGCAGTGATGAAACTCTTGCATACGGACAGCAATAAAATGACCACAGGAGGTGTGAGATTCTAGCATGTTCGATTTTCTACGGACCCAGATGTTTGCGCCACGTGATCATATGATCATGCACCTTTCACAACATGGCGTCCAAGCAGTCGAAGAGGCACTGGATTAGAGAAGAGACGCTGACTCTTATTTCAGTTTGGGCCGAACCAAAGTTCCAGCAACAATTTGAAAATACAATAAAACAATAATCACAAAGTATACAAGATGCCTGATTCGGGAAGTGTTTAATATCTGGAGAAGGGTCACTGATCCATGCACCACGAGACTAAAGATGACAAGCAGCAGCAGTCAAACATCTTTTTTCAAACATGAGGCAGCATCTGCATAGAAAATCATGGACATGTGCATCTGGACAGGACTAAATTATCAGACTACTGCTGAGTTTGGTGGAAAAAAGAACACTAAGTAATTCAGACTGTGACTTTCTCAGAGAAGGTCTGAGAAAAACACCGATGGCTGATCTGGACGGTAATAAAGTCACAGAGGAGCACCTGTAAAATTTGAAATTACCTCAGGACCCCAAATTTAATCCCGTCCGGATAGGGCTTTAGCTATTAGTCTGAATCCTTAGACAAACTGCGTGTTTTTACCACTGTGTCTGTTACACTGGCTCCTTACCCACTGACTCCTTTGTAATGGAGAGATGTTATAGACAGAAAAATCCAATTTCGGCTGTTAGAAGTTTGCAAGAGACATTTGATTTGTTTTCCTTTAATTCAGAATTTTTGTCATGTCTTTTTAGACGAGTTAAGACTTTTCAAAGAAACACAAATAGCAAACATCCTGCACAAGCTCATCAGAAGCTGCCAGCTGAAGCACAACTCCGGTCAACGTCCTAATCACACAAAGCTGTGTAGAAGCACCTATTGCAAAAAATACCACTCTAAAGTCTTTAATTTCCTTTGCAGTCAATATAATGAACCTCCTGAACAAGGTAATTTTCCTGATTTACTGCTACTCCTTGTAAATGTTTAAAACAACATGCAAACAAATGTCCTTCCTTTTTTTTCCTTCCTTCCAAATTTGCCCTGATTATATACCAAATGTAAAGGCACTACAAAATAACTCATGCATGACCAAAATAATCTATTCTATAATGAGAAAAAGACAAAAACCACAAGACCTTCATCTGCGTTTGCCTGAATTTACATTTCCCATGTCAGTGTGTCTCTGTGTATAAGCAGAAGAAAGTAGCTAACATCAGCCTTAGTTTATCTCAAGTAGCTAACATCAGACACACACACACACACACACACACACACACCTGGTGCAAATAATGCTGTTTCATTCCGTGTGCATAATGTAATGTCGAATGCTTTCCAATCCAAACAGATACAACTGCATTTAAAAAACCCAGGAGGACACACGATAAAGAAAAGCCTAAAAATCCTTAAATGCTGGATCATTCTGATTCGAATTTAGAAAAAATGTATCCTTCTTAACGTGTTTGATTAGTACAATATAATTTTGAATGAATTAGGATGTTTTAAGGACTGTGGTTTGTAGATCGGACTGTACATCCCAAATATTTGTCAGTGTGTATGCTGAGTGATGCATAAGACACTTTATGCTAGTTAATATGTCTATATGCTAATAGCATCCTGACAACTAATCTGGCATTGACGTGCAATGCTATGTACAATGCTGTGAAATAAACTGGAAATGACTATTTACATTTACTATGGAAATGACACTGGGACTATTCAGATCTACACAGCGTGTAGTTGCTTCTGACTTTTCTACTCATGTGTTTATTTTCCCTGCACTTTCAGGGAAAGTAACAGACAATATAGTCAAGATTATTCATTCAGACTAATGAAGGATATTTCACCTGCTTTTCTATCTCTCTTTCCTTTCCACTTTCATCACTTTGTCTCCGCTCTCTCTTTCCACACTCCCTTAGAGTCTTCCGTCTGATACTTATCTTTCCCCTGCCGTGATCAGTCATCTTCGCTCTACTCCTTCATCCATCTACTCACGCTTCCTCCATCTTGGCAGACGGGTTGCTCCCTGCACTGCGGAGCATGGCACAGAGCCCGACCTCGCTCGGCCGTGAAGCCATGCTCCCGCGAGCACATGCACGCCACACACACACACACACACACACACACACACACACTCACGCACATAGCTGACAAGTGCGGGTACTTCTCGTATATCTAAGAGCATAGAGATGATGGGCATGAAAAAGAAAGAGCAAGACAGAGATAAAGACAAAGGTGTAAAGCGAGAAAAAGGAGAGAAAGGCAGACATAATGAGAGAGAGAGAGCCAGAGAGAGATAAAGAAGGAGAGTGAGACAGAGAGAGAAACAGAGAGAAAGAGATGCAATGACAGAGAGATAAAGCGAGAGACAGACAGACAGGGACAGTGAAAGAGAGAGACAGAGAAAGAAAGATGGAGAGAAAGAGGGAGAGTGAGACAGAACGAGCAAGAGACAGAGAGAGAAAGACAGAGGGAGATAGAGAAAGAGAGTGAGATAGAGAGACAGAGAGAGACAGAGAGAAAGCAAGACAGCGCAAGAGAGAAAGAGATAGATAAAGAGGGAGCAAGAAAGAGAAAGTGAAAGAGAGAGAGAAAGAGTTAAAGACAGAAAAAAAGAGAGACAGAGAGTGATAGCGAGAAATAGAGAAAGAGAGAGATGGATAATGAGAGTGAGACAGATACAGAGAGAAAGAGAGAAACTGAGAGATGCACACATACACAAAGAGAACCAGAGAGAAACACAGAGAAAGAGAGGAGAGAGAGAGAGAGAGAGAGAGATCGAAAGTTAGAGATAGAGAGCTGTATTTTCAAACTGTACTTCTAATGCATTAGAATTAAGCAACAGACAAAAATCTGCCAATTTCTGCTTCATTAGGAACAAACTGAGCCTCATTTTTCCCACTATTTTGGATCCACATGTCCGATGAATTCTCTTAAATAATTCACAATTACCTACTGAATCAATTTGCAATTATCCTACAATTTAGATGCACATAACAAATAATGTAATTATTAAAGAACTTGCAAAGGAGAAATTGATAAAACATAAAAAAAATGTATGAGGAATGCACACTCAATCAAACATGTCCTTGAACCGGCCTCTGCTGAGATAAACATCAGCTCACAGCTATGTTTTAGCACTGCACCCATCACCAACACCTCTCACTTGCCTTTTTAAAGCTGAGAGTGCCACAGTGATCTCACCTGGCATGAGTAATTTCCAAATGGTAAAAGAGCCCATGTTAAATACAGTATCTATTGTGTTCCACTGACGGAAATCATACTGCATGTGTCTATTAAGTGAACTTCTCAGGATTTCAGTGTTAATGATTTAGCTAAAAAATTCTCATACCAGTTGGAGTAGCTCCCTCAGGTTGCTCAGGATGAATTTACACTGACGTAAGGAGCCATGCGGCATGATTACTCACAGACCACAATCATCCCAGCTTGTGTATGTCATCTCAGAAAAGATGAAGACATTTATTGTAACACAGTCCGAGCAACCAGTAGGTTAAAAAAAAAAAAAAAGCAATCGTAATTTGTAAAGATCTCGTGGCAAAATGAAAGCACATCTTTTCAATACTCGACAAGGCTGACAGTTATTTCTGTCTACTCAATAATGTTTTGTGTTGAATTCCTTTCAGCTGTCTGTCTTCAATGCTTCGCACTCTCCATTCGGCCCCTCCTCTACTAAATTGGGCCAGAGTCAGTAGACACAAAAGGATAGACAATCTGGGATCAATTGCCTTCCCTGATTTGAGTGAGCACAGTCCTGAAAACACATCTCATCCCTGCCATTTGTGAATGCGAGTGGCCAACAATGGAGCAGTGAGCTATTAAGTGGTGAATGGATAAACAAACGAGTGATGCCAGCAGAGCCAAAGCTTATATTAGAGACTGGAGAAAAGTGCATTAAGAGAGAAGGGATGAACTCTCAAATGAACCATCAGGGCATCATGTCAGCTTCCCTTATTGCCATTCTATCTACAACCATATTAAACAAACTGCAAACACACCTAACACTCCAATAGTGTTTTTACTGCGCCATTGTTGACTTGTCCTCGTTATTTGCCCTTGGGGGAATCTCTGTTCACATCTTATATAAGGATACACAGTTCAGTTTGACTGCTCGTAAAGTATCAGTATCAGGGCTGAAACACTGGATTGGTTTAGGTCAGGATTGGATGCATTTCTGTGGAAATTTCTGTGAAATGCAAAACCTCCAGTCTTCTCTCAATCCCTGAGAGAATACTGACTCTCCTATCTTACAAGGAAAGTCTTTTTCTTGGTTGACAAATAATGGCATAACTCACTAGAGAGGCATTAGTGTGTCACCTGGGTCATGGCACCAAGTTGTTGGAAAATCGGGAAAGATGAGTCTGGTTTGATCTTCAGATTCTCAAAGTTCATCTGATTGCTTGAAGTATCATCAGATCAGATTTCTCACCAACACAAATATAACTTCAATACAGTTTACACAAGTCCAATATACACACTGGAAAGGCCTTGCTTATGTGGAGCAGAGAGAAGAAGCAGAGAAGGAAGGGGGAAGATAAGAGAGAAGTAAGTTGAGCCACTGAGAGTTGTCTTTAAAGTCACAATAATCATGCACATGAACACATGACATAGATTCTGTTAATAAGAAAGATGTCAGTATCTGCAATTTGACAAAGCTTGACATAGCTAATTTATTTCCTACTAACTATTACACCAAAGCTCCTAATGTAATACTTGATTTTTTAAGACTTTCTTGAATAACTGAATATTTGAAAATCTTGACTCCACCCTAGTTGACGACAGCATCGGAGTGCAAACTCAACCATCACTGGATCTCCAGTAATCCTAGAGCTCACATTCTGAGCTACAATGGAGGCTCTCCAAATCATTTCACAGCCTTTGAGCATCACTCAGCCCTCTCTGCTATTTGTGGAGACCCAGTTCTTATTTGAATTTATGGAAAACTTTACGATTGTGTGTGAGGCCTGCTGTTGCTGCTGTTGGTGATTCATTGTGCGGAGCGTGATGATAAAAAGATTATGGGCCAGCAGGACTGCACCTACACTAAATATTTGACTCAGATGATGTGTGAAAGGAGTGAAGAGGAGGAGAGGAAGAGGGAGAGAGAAGATGGTAAAAGGCCTTTGCCAAATGCACAGCTGCTTTCCTCTGCTTTTTTCATGGTCTTTTAGAAAGGAACGAACAGAAAACACACTTCCTCCACGCTATTCTGAAAAGGCCTTTCTCCCTGCCCACATATCCGGATTGCGGCATTTTCTTTATGCTGAAAAATATTATGTCAGAACAGCAGAAGCCAACAGGGAAAAAAAAAAAAAAATCTGTGGATGAGTAACCGAATGAGTCACTCAAATTCTGGTCTAGATTCCAGTTGTGGAGATGCAAGCTCTGTAAAGATGCCTGGATTGGGTGCTGAGGAACAAAAAAGCCAAAAAAAAAAAAAAAGAGTACTGGTGCACTATAACTTTAAAAGTTTCACAGCCAGTGCTTAAACTACAGCATATTTGTCCATCAAACCTTCTCTCTAATTAGCTGCGCTGTAGCGCAAAAGTGTTTGCCTAAGCAAAGCTATATCCTTTCAGCGCCTTGTGGAAAATTGGACATCAGAGAATCTTTGTTTAATCATTTTATTTTGTACAGCCATTGTCTAGTCATGTCATTTTAATTTGTCTAGTAGTGATTCACTCCACTTGAGCAACACCTCTGATTCATAAATGAAGGACTAATGCCAGCTGAGTGGCAAATACTGTCGCCTGAAAATAAACGCTATTAATGGAACGATGACAAACTCAGCTTGGGGTCTTTCACGTTACATAACAACGGTAATATACGGAAACATCACTCATTTGCCCAAATTATCTCCAACAACAATGATATAATAATGCGTTTAGCATACAGAACCAAAACAAAAGAGAATAGAAACTTAATTTTGGATAGTGGTGAAAAAATAAATAAATAAAAAATACCTTGGCTCATCACAGCAGAACCCCATGCAAACAGATATTGTTAATTGTGCTCGAGTCCTTCTGTTGTTTTTCAGCCCATACAAGCTGTCCTTTTTTTTTTTAAAAAAAAGACAAGAAAGAAACCACACATTAAACATTTGCACGGCGCCTACATCTCTGGATCTCTGAAGTGTACTGGCCGTTATCATGAAATCCAAAACAATTGGGTGGCATATTGACAAAGATATGGCATAAATAATAGCTTTGCAGTGCTGAGAAAACACTCCAGTGCATTCACATAGATGACATGGACACTGAATATCGTTTAAAAACAACATTTCTAAAGATCCTGCAAGAAAGCAATGAAATGAAAGCTTTCACATAACAATCCAATCACACTTAATATGAAGTGTCTCTAATATCTTCTAGTTATGCATAAACTATAGAGGCAAAACAATTATAATGTAACTGCTGAGGATTTACGAGCTTATAATACATCAGTTTTCTGTTATTTAAATTTAATCTTAAAAATACAAGTGATAGAATTCGTTCTTTACATCTGTGGCATAAAAGAAACATTATTTTGTTCCCTAAAGATCCTTCTCAATGTCTCTCATTTACGACTCCTTACATTTTAAATGACATTGAAATACTAGTTACCTCTCTCATGTGACGAGCAATTTAAAAAAGTCTTGCTATTTGACAGATATAAGCTGATATTCCATTAATTTGCTTGCTGTCTAGATGGTGTTCAATCGTTGCACAATTGTTGCACTTGGCTTCCACAGAGTTATTGTTGTACCTTGTGGTTAAATATGGGAACTTCAACAAGCACTAACAGAGGATCACAGAGGTAATCGTGCTGCCCCATGCTCTATGAACAATTTCACTGGGGAAGGACCAGTGGACAGTCTGTTAATGACAAGGTTGCAGATTGGGCTAGGTTAAAAATAGTCAGCGGCCACCAAGATGTGGTTTTACGGCAAATCTTCAGAATTAAATCAAATACATTTTACAAAAACCATACTGTAAATGCATAGTGTTCTATGCTACACAGAAACATTTCTATTGTAAGATATATATATATAGCAAAGATTGGTCAAGAGCAGATAATGTCCGTACATCAGAAGTATGTGTGAAATGCCTGCCCACGCAAAGGCTTAGAAAAAGAAGAAAAATATCATTTTCCAATTCTACACTTTTTGGGCTAGTTTTAGGTCTTATGTGTGGTTTTTGAGATGGAGTTGTGCTGGAAATTTTGCTGAAACCCGTCACCCTTGGTTAATGATATTACCGCAAACACAGTTGATGACAGTATGTTGTCAACTCTCAACTGCCTATTGCTGAACATGCAGAAGTCAAATGTAATAGCCTCTCAACTTCATTTTGATTAAGGCTATGTCATTATTAATGTCATATTAATGCCCCACCAAAACCTACAGTCATGAGCCACAGCTGGTTCTGTAGACCCCAGGAAGTCTGGAAGTCTATAATTTTTAAATTTAGTTAAAGTACTGGAAATACGACCCACCATTACCATATAAGTATATAAGTTATCATATTTATTATTGAGTCCTTATAGTTATTAGTCTGTTTGACTGGTCCCGTGAATTAAATAGTTTTAATCCATACCTCAAAAAGGAGTAGCCTGTAACGTCAACTTGGACCTAATGTATTCTGTCTGTGAAAAGTTCAAGAATGAAAAAGCTCTGAAAAGCCAGAATATTACTGCACACATTTAAATAATTCCAGAAATAAATAGTTCCAGAAATAAACCTCTACTGAAGGAGTCCACAGAATTCATTTTACAGGTAAAGAAGTCCCTGTTTGAGAATCCTCGCTATAGACAAATGCCACAGAAAAAAACTTTTTTTTTTTCTCATCGGTCCATGATTTCTTAACCCTTTTGTGTTTTTGCCACAACTGATTAATCATTTTCTACTTTAATTATAGCCTTTATGGTGGATCTTTAGCTCTTTAGCTCTATGTAGTTAAAAATGGTTATAATGGCAATAATTAAAGTAATATAAAAGTAATGTGCCAGTAAAATAGAGGAAATAATAAAAGCTAGTTAGCTGCTAAATGAAAAAAGTTGCCCAATATATATATATATATACACACATATATATATATATATAGCCTGATGAATGTTTTTTGGCAATGAGTTCCAGATGTTGCATAAAACCAAGATTTTTAAGGTTCATACAAGGAATGCCAATGATCTTAAGACATACAGTAGTTTATTATACAGTATAAAATTCCTTTACCATTTTTGAGTTGCAAGATGCTGAAATTTGACAGTATTGACATTTTGCTCTGGTTATAGATTACACTATTTGTGTACAATCACGTTTTATCATGTCACATATCACATACTCTTTAAACTCTTCACCAGAGCCAATAAGATAGTTTACACCCAATAGTTGTCTTTACACAGCCTTACACAGCTGCAATTTTCAGTCATACAGCCATAAGCGTTTGTGTCCAATTCAATAAGTTCTCTCAATCTCTAGAGATGAAGCATATGGATTCCTGTTATTCAGTGAGAGAGCATTTCCTACGTGCTCCACAGGAATGGAGCAGGCAGACAGCGATCGTTAGTTTTGCTTTTATCTCCAAGGACATTTAAAGGCCTGAAAGGTGGGCCATCAAGACATCAGATAAGCATTATCTCCATCAATCAATAGCCTCTGGCCGGCATGCTTTTCATAACCTTTATTTAATCCTGCCAGGATTGCTGAGCACGCTGCTCCAGAGGGGCTCTTTTCGGGTGCAGGGAACCTGAAATGCAGGGTTAAGTGTCCAACAGCGAGGGATTTAGAAGGTGTAGAACCTGTAACGTGGTGTGGCGGCTTTACCCCACTGAGCAGCTCAACTAGCACAATGGAATAAACTCAAGGCTTCAGGATGAATAGGGGTGGAACAATAAGGAAGATCTCACAGCATCATAAAGACGCAACCCAATATCACCCTCTCTGGATGTACAGTGAGGAGGAAAATGGATTCAAGCACTATATTAAAAATATACACTCACTGAGCACTTTATTAGGAACACATGTACACCTACGCATTCATGAAATTATATAAACAGCCAATCGTGTGGCAGCAGTGCAAAGCATAAAATCATGCAAATATGGGCCAGCAGCTTCGGGTAATGTTCACATCAACCATCAGAATGGGGAACTCACAGTGATCTCAGTGATTTTGACTGTGGCATGATTGTTGGTGCCAGACAGGCTGGTTTGAGTATTTCTATAACTGCTGATCTTTGGGATTTTCACACACAACAGTGTCTAGAGTGTACTCAGAATGGTGCATTAAAGAACATCCAGCGAATGGCAGCTCTGCGGACGGAAACACCTTGCTGAGAGGGGCCAAAGGAGAATGGCCAGACTGGTTTGATCTGACAGAAAGGCTACAGTAACTCTGTACAATTGTGGTGAGTAGAAAAGCAACTCAGAATGCACTACGTGTCAAACATTGAGGCGGATGAACTGCATCAGCAGAAGACCATGTCAGGTTGCACTTCTGTCAGGCCAGAAAAGAGAAAGCTGAGGCTGCAGTGGGCACAGGCTTACCAAAACTGAACAGCTGAAGACTGGAAAAACATAGTCTGGTCTGATGAATCTTGATTTCTGCTGAGGCACACAGATGGTGGGGACAGAATTTGGCGGCAACAGCATGAATCCATGGACTCAACCTGCCTTGTGTCAACAGTCCAGGCTGGTGGAGGTGGTGTTATGGTGTGGAGAATGTTTTCTTGGAACACTTTGGGCCTGTTAATACCAATCAATCATCGCTTGAATGTCACAGCCTATTTGAGTGTTGCTGACCATGTGCATCCCTTCATGGCCACAATTTACCCATCTTCTAATGGCTACTTCCAGCATGATAATGCACCATGTCACAAAGCAAAAGTCATCTCAAGCTGGTTTCATGAACATGACAATGAGTTCAGAGTTCTTCAGCGGCCCTCCCAGTCACCGGAATCCAATAGAACACCTTTGGGATGTGGTAAAAAGCGAGATTCGCAGTATGAAAGCTCACCTGAAAAAGCTGCAGGAATTGCGTGATGCAACATGGACAAGAATCTCAAAGGAATGTTTTTAACATCTTGTGGAATCCATGCCATAAAGAAGTGAAGCTGAGAAGTTGAGAGCAAAAGGAGGCCTTACCCAGTATTAGTACAGTGTTCCTAATAAAGTGTTCTGTGAGTGTATATGTAAGTTACATAAAATAAATCAAGTTCTAGATATAAATGATACAAAAAATGCTCACAAACTGCACAAAATGCAAACTGCACCTGGGGTCATAAAAGATGTTGGCTGGGAAAATTTCACACAACAAGTAGCAATCATGGCAAAGGTGAAGGAGCTTATTAAAGTTCTCAGTAATATTAAACAACACTCAAACGGAAAAGGCTACAGATTTATAACAAGGCCTTCAACGTCCCTGTCAGTAAAACTGGTTCATGGAAAAGTTCATAGACAATAACTTATCGTCCCTGGACACGTGCACCATGCAGGATTTCACAAAACACTCTTAGACTAATGATAAGAAAGGTAAGAAGAAGCCAGCAGTCACTCGAAGAGAGTTGCAGGACAACCTGAAAGCAGCAGGAACAACAGTTACATAGAGAACAATAAGCAATGAACTGTACCACATTCATCTCTATTCCTACACCTCACACTAAACTCCTCTGCTAAAAAAGAAGCGCAGAGATGCATGTCTAAAAGCATTTAGAGAAATCAGAAGTCTTCTGGAACAATATACTCTGGACAGACTAAAAAAGAATAGAATAAGAACAGCAATAATTCATTTTTTCATGTTTGGAGAAAGAAGGGTTGCATGTATAATCCCAAGAACACCATACCCCCTGTGAAGTACTGAGGTGGGAGCATCAAGACATGGAGCTGCTCCTCTGCAAACTGATGGAAACATGAATGGAGAGTTGTTCCAGGACATATTAGAGGAGAATTTACTCTCATCGGCCAAGAAACTGAATCTCGGGAGTAGATGGATGTTTCAACAAGACAACGACCTCAAATACACAGCCAAAATCACTCAAGAAGGCTTTGCATGACCTAGCTCATCTCCTGACTTGATTCCCACTGAAGATTTATGGAGGATTTAGAAATAGCAAGTCCATCAGAGGGACCTTTGTAACCTTGGGGAATTGAAGAGGATTTGCCAAGAGCAATGGGCCAAAATTAAACCACAGTGCTGTAAAAAGCTAATTACTTCTTACTGTAGACACTTTGAAGTATCTTGAAGTTGTAGCTGACAACAACAGCTTTGCAACAAAGTACAAATGATGTTAATTTGTGGTATCTGGATACTTTTTTCTTCTATCGGTTTCGTTTTTTAAACATATTTTTGTTTATGTTTACAAACACATACATATGAGTATTCATACAATCACTCTTTACAAACATGGTAAGCAGAAAAGCATCTCAGAAAGCACAACATATCAAACCTTGAGGTGGATGGGCTACGACAGCAGAAATCCACACTGGATTCCACTCCTGTCAGCCAAGAACAAGAATGTGAGGCTATCATGGGCACAGATTCACCAAAACTGGGCAGCTGCAGATTTTTTATTTTTTGGTTGTAGTCCACCCACCTCAAGTTTTGAGGTTTTGTGCATGCTGGGATGCTTTTCTGCTCACCACTGTTGTAAAGAGTGATTATATGAGTTACTGTATATCCTTCCTGGCAGCTCAAACCAATCTGCCATTTTCCTCTGACCTCTCTTATCAACAAGGCATTTCCACAAGTTTTTTGTTTTTCACACCATTCTCTTTAAACTCTAAAGACTGTTATGTGTGAAAATTCCTGGATATCAGCAGTTTATGAAATACTCAATCCAGCCCACCTGGTACCAACAATCATGCCACATCAAAATCACAAAGATCACACTTTTTCTTCATTCTGATGTTGGATGTGAACATTATCTTGACCTGTACCTACACGATTTTTTGATTTGTGCTGCTGCCACATGATTGGCTGATTAGATAACTGTGCAGTGGACAGTGAGTGTCTATTAAATAACTATAACTAAAGTGTCTGAATGCTTATTTCCCCTCACTGTATTAAAGAACATGACCTTAACTAACATACAACACTGCACAGGCAGAGCAAATATTCAATTATTTAGTCTGGGAAACAGCAGGAATATTTTACATTTATTGTTTATTTTCTTGTTTTGAGGATAACCTTTAACCTTGAGCAGGTCATGAAAAAAAGTTTTCTGCGATTTTCACTTGGAATGAAACTTTTTACAGTCAGGAACCCTTTAACTGAAAAAAAAAATAAAAATCACAGACAGATTTATTTTACAAACAAACTACCCATAAAATTAGAAACATTATTTAAATGTGTACAAAAATATTTTGGATTTTTATTGGAGCCAGAGGTTTTTTTTTTATTATTTCTGGACTTTCATCCCATGGAACCCATTTTTAGTAAAATTCTCATTAGATTCCCGTTAACATTATTTACAGGCATAATAGCTTCAGTAATGGTGGATTGTGTTTTGCACAACTGTAACAATATTTGAAAACTGCGTAGGGCTATGCTTCACAGACCCCACTTTGAAGACCATGACTTTATAAAGCAGATTTACTCTGTTATTAAAATTGCACTTTAGGGATTGTCTATGCCTTCAATATCTCGGAGAGAATACAGTGATTATTTTATTTCTATCTCAAAGAACAAATGAAGAACTGTAAGAACAATACTTTAGATTTTCATGACTGAACTTGCATCATTGCATTATCTCATCTTTCATTTAAAAGGAGATAGAGAATTTCAATTTTATTCTGTTTTCCAAAATCAACTTTACATATTAAAGGTGCAGCTCATAATGTTTAAAATGTTTCTAAACCTGTAACCTGATACCTTTGAAGAACTGTTTCCAAGAATGCTAAGCAATGGATCTTGCTAGTTTCTTCATTCAAGGCTTTGGTTTATACAAATAAAATAATTAATTCATAAATTGTTGTCAGGAGCATTGACACAAGAAATGTGTTGTTCATGAAAATGCAGTTAGTTCATGAGAACAAACTTTTCCTACAAGAACTTCTGTGTCTGTGTAAATTTACTCACTAATGTGAACCTCTATTGCTTCAAATCATACAACAAATCATATAATCATATGGCGATGAGTTGATGACCTAATTTATTTCAATTGCGCACACAGATTTAGCGAATATTTTGTGAAACTCAATCGTTTCATATAAAAGACTTGGAAATTTGGAGCAATCCAAAAGAAATCCATAATTTAAAAGAAATAAGACAAGCTAGTCAATTAGAACAAAAGAAATGGCACCCTATAACTGGAGGAGGAATAATGTTTATGGTAGCTGACACACTGCAGTGGCTGAGCTGCATTACTGGAAGATTGCATTACTAGCAGACATCATGCTTAGGAGGAGCTCTTTCACCGTTTAATCATCATTTTGTCATTTCAGCTATATGAGCTTTATGGAGTTTGTGGTCATCACTAAATGTAAATCAGCTGTGCCATGAATGCGCTTTGCAATTTACAGGAGATTAGCATTTGTCAACTTATGTATGTGAGTACAAAGGTAATCAGCTCGCTAAACCTTTGTAAATCTGGAAAGAATTTTTTGTTCAGTTTGGAATATGAATACATTACACATTACAAAATCTGTACTAAAAGATTAATAAATGAGTCCTATAACATTTTTAGATTTTCATACCATGATGTACTGATTTACTGATAAAACCTCTCATCCTGCCAGGTGTCTTTCTACAGTCTGTGACTGCCGCTAACTATTTGTGATTTATAATTGTTAATTAGAATGGATAAAGGCACCCATTTCTCTCTCTTCCGCTCTCTCTCTCTCTCACACACACACACACACGCACGCACACACATCTAGGTGATTTGCCCCAAGAAAACTGGACTACACTAAGACAGTTTCATTAAGTTTAGTGCTGGCAGATCAGAGACACACAGGCACTGAACACACATTCATCATAAAACCTGTTCATTATGAACTCAGGCATCTGGAGAAGGACAGCAGACGCACGTCAACTGCTCGGCTCTTAATTAGACACACAAAAAAGTCTGCTATGCCTTTTGGGCCCACATTGATGTCCTGCACTGCTCCAGATGAGAATATGATAAGAGACTATTTTTAACTACCTGAAGCAGCAACCTAATTAGGGTCAATATCATAGCAGATATCTCAGCAGCCTCAGAGTTATGCGGATTAACAAAACATACCCTAATGCAGCAAAAATACACAAAGTTCCAAACTTCAATAACTATAGCAAGCAAGTTTCCAAGGTTTTTATTTTTAAAATGTTTTGAAAAATTGTCAAGAACTCTTTAGGAGCTGTGAGATTATAAAATTTTTTTAAATTAAATTTTTTTTTTTAAAATGTCAGATCCAAACTTACACAGTGCCTTTTCCCTGGCCATGATTATCATTATTCTACAAACATTTTTTTTTTTTTTAAATCTGAATGTTTAATCAGATAAAATCCACAGAGAGGATCAGAGAGGCTTTGGGTGACTGGTTGGTCTGTCCATAACACAGACATAAAATTCTGCAATACGGAAATGTAAAATATAAAACTGACAACATCCTGAGGGTAGACTTGATTCTCCTCACAATTTAGTTCTACAAAAACAGTCTCCCAAACCAAATAATTGAATACTTCCATTATGAGGGTTATATGCCATTTCGTTGCCTGGCTCGGATGCTCCGCCCTCAGCGCTTCTGATCTATGTAATACACATTTCTTGCCACAAGCTTCAGGGTTAGAATATGATTGTCTCTTCTCACCTTTGTGCATTGGATTCTGATGGAAAAACAAACTTTTGAAGCTGGCATCCCATCTTTAAAAACGATTCCAGAGGTTTGTTTGACAGGGTGCGAGTTTGACAGGATGCAAATTTGCCAACAGGATGCAAGAAAGGGATGTGATTGGTCATTTGCAATGTCAGTCAAATTGCCTCTTGCTGTGAAATTAGACGGTTCTGTTTTATACTTGGCACATACAGAAGCAGAAGCCAAGCAGCATTGTTCACACCCTCACTGAGTATCTTATGTACATCTGGAAGATTTAAAAGTGACATCCACTAGACGGCATGTCAGAGCAAAACATCCCTGACTATCACGTTTCCAAATAGAACTGTTAAAAATGTTTAGTGATTTTATTCACAGCAACGTTAAACACACTTTCTCTTTAAAACTTTCCACCATGGTCGTGACTTTTATCATGGTTGAAAACTCTGACCTTACATTCAAAAGTATTTACTAATCTAGAAAACCCAGAAGACTGTTATGCAAAACAGACCTTTTGGTAGGTTTGAAGGCTATATGAGAAGTTCTTAAATTCAAACACTAACCGCAATAGGAAAACCAGTTAGTGTTAATACTCATTACTGATTTGGTACAATAAGTATGCAATTTGAGACACAACACTAGTTTTTGAGGAGGTAGATGAATGGGGAAATTTGTCCATTTTTATTGTTGAATGCGACTGCAGCATGTCAAATGGAAAAGACTAAAATAGCATGTACCCTATGAATTTAAATGTGGCTTTTCTGAATGTGACTGCCAGTCACATTTCAAAATATAAGCACACAAAATCTATCTTTGATATTTCTAATATTAATTAGAAAAATAAATAAAATTAATAAGAAAAGAGGAGATTGTGAGTTTCTCTCGTGACCCCATTTGTAAATCAAGTGACTCCATGTGGGGTCGCAACCCCTAGTTTAGGAATCCCTGGTCTATACTTTTGCATTTGTGCATCAAGGTGCAATTCATGGCACCTTGCACTCATTTTTAACAACTCAGCACACGGCAGCAACCAACATAAACAGAGCTAAATAAAATGTTCCATGATGCCCCTGATTGCTTAATAGTAACTAGGTTACTTGACTATTTCAGTATTGGTATCGACAAAGTACTAAAACATGTACACAGTCTGAAAAAATTGTACTGATGCATCCTTAATGTTGAGAATACACTACAGGATTTTAGCCCCAATTTTTCTGTCCTAGAAAAATTGATCCTCAGATGAACGACTAAATTGTGTGAACCTATCACAACTTGAGCAGATGTAAGCAACAGCCAGTGAGAGTGCAAGAAGAAAGACAACAGTAGTCGTGGTAATGGCTACTCTCTTTAGACATGAAATGGCTGTGTGAAGATGTAGGGGAAGCTAATTGACGTTGGCAGAGGCATGAAAGCCTTTTTGAGACTGAATCAGAAAATTCTCACAAATAAAAACAAATATACGCTTCCTGCTAATACACAGTACTAAACCACAAACTCTTATGAAATGGTTATATTGGAGAAGCAACTCTCTTTGCTGCCTGCATCTCCCTAAAGAATCTCTCCTTCCTCCATTCTCCTTCATGTCTTCAACTAAGGCAAGTTGGACTCTTACATACAGTATATAGTCCTTGTGTTTATTTTCTCCAGACAGCAGTCAAGGATCTCTCCAGGTTAAAGATCATGTAATATGAGCACCACTATATCTACAATATATACTACACCTGTAGTGTAAAAAGTACAGCGAATCTCAGATTTGGAAAGTAATGTTGCGTCCACTAGACAAATGTAAACTGTAGGTATCTTGCTGCTTTTGTTTATTTACAAGATGAACCGGAGGCATTAATATAATAATTATAGTTCTCTCTTGTGCCAGCATCAAACCTCCACCGGGGCCGGTTTTGAGAAAAAGCCAAAGACAATGAAGGGGAATACTGTTCCCCGAAATGTAAAACAATGTCTTATGTAAGGAACAAAACACAATGGTTTATGCTGTCATAGGAAAATAATTAACGATGGGGTCATGTGATGTGGCCAGACACAAAGCAGAGCTATTGCAACCAGCCCAAAGTTGATTATTTTCCTACAACATCAGGTCACAAAGTGTTTAATTTCTCTTATACTACAACAATTTTTCAATGCAAACACTCTATTTAACTAACATGAAAAATGGCAAATAATAACACTTTTTATCCGTTATAGGTAAGAACATCTGTGGAACAAGGTAGTTCCTGTTATCAGTTACGTTATATCAGCTACAAACAATCATTCCCTCACTAGTCTCGCTTTTTTCTCTTTGTTGAAGTTATTAAAACAACATTTGCAGCTTGTCATGTTACAGAGTAACCACAAAGCCATCTGCCCTGAACATTTCTTGTGGCAGGAAAACTTAGTTACAGCTTTAACTCTGACTGTTACAAAGCACCGACACTGGAGACTCCTTAGAAAATAAATGTCTCCTCACAGAAAATTTAACGATATCCATACAAGTCCATGGGTAACATAGAGAAATGATAATGTATTAGAACAAGCACATTCATGTAAACCTGGCAGCTGGAACTACTATCTGAGTCGTTTTGTTATAGAAAACTAATCAACACCTTCTGACCAATCAGAATTGAGCATTCAACAGCACTGTGGTATGAAGGATTACAGCACAGAGAGGATCAACTTTATAAACCCATCCTGCAACACCATGGATGATGCAGAACAGCTTTAAACTGTTTATGCTCACTGTAGCTGTAGCATTTGTCAGTTAACTATCACTGGCACAAGAAGGACAATAATCATAAATAATAAATGATAATCCTGCATTGGTACAATGAGTAACTGTAGTATTTGTCAGTCACATATTATTGGCTTCTTGTTGGACACATGGCAGCCATTTGGCTTGGCACCACACTGCAGGAGGAAGTGGTCTGTTTTCCACTCAGCCACTTAAAAGGAAGGAGTGACTCCAGATCTTTACTTCTCCTCAGCTCCTCAGACTTGCAAAGTGAATCTCGTCAATCTACACAATTGAGACAATTTAAATATCAAATGGCTAGGTATTTTTAACTACAGGATGTGCAGCCTAATGGCAGCCCATTTCAAGTGGTTCACTGACAAGTGAGACTGGAATAACTTATATCTTCTATCAAAGCATAATGCATGCTTTACTCATTTGAACATTTGTGCAATACACTTATCAGAGCTGTCATGCTAACCGCAATACCACTGAAATGCTGTTTATGAGAAATTATTCAGTAACATTTCCATATATATTATTCTACTATTGCCATTTCTTATGTGTTCAAACAATATTATACACTTTACATGCATTAAAATTTGACAGGCTAAAATCGAATGAAAAATGTGTTAATACAGATTCCAGATGCTGACCACTGGAAATGAAACAACTAAATTGAACAGTATGAAGGAGAGGCTGGAGGTACAATGGATTAAGAAGGAGGTACAATGGATTAAGAAGGAGGTATAATGGATTAAGCATTAAATGTTTGTATGAACAGCTGCACCATTGTAGGCAAGGTACACTACATTCTGATGGACTACACAAAACAGGGTATAAAATACAGAATACAAAGTGAGACCATTTTTTGCTATATCTAGCAAAAAGTATGCATCCAAATAGAGTTGGGACCAAACAAGTCATACTGCTTTGCTGTCCTATGGTGATTGCTTCAATTCAAACATATATAGTGCTTTTAATAATGCACACTGTCACAAAGCAGATTTACAGAGCAAGCCAGAAGTGACAGTTGCAAAGAAAACCTCACTGAGATAACATGAGGAAGAAACCTTAAGACTCAGAATGGAACCCACCCTTTTCTGGGCGACATCGGATAGGGCGATTATGAGTCATTACTCTTCCACAACTGTATGCTATGAAGTCATACAGTACTGAGTGTGTTGAAAGGATCTTTAGTTTGAGCATCAGGATCTTTTAATTACTTAATAGCATTGTCCCTTTAAAGATCACGAAAAAAGTTGTTGGTTTTTTTCCCGCAGTGGACATTGAAGGAAACTGAATCTTTGGAGGAGACATCATCTCTGGCATTTCTACTCAAGATAAATCTGGAAACCTCTCAAACTACACACAGATGATTTGTATAATTTGAATGGGAAACTCCAGAATTTAAGCAGGTGTGTAACCAGACTCTGAATACCAGGAACTTTCCCCACATAAATGTTGACATAACTTTAGAACTTCAGTTGCCATTTCTGTATACGGCTCTAAATGTCTAAATGTTTTTAGACATAATAAATGCAAAACAAATTTTAAAAAAAAGAATGTCGGTGCCTCAGTAGTTGATGGTTCTGTCCTACAGACAAAAAAGTTGCAAGCTCAAATCCCAGGACTTTCCCAGAGCTGCTCTTTATTTGTTCTGTTGTGCTTTGTGCGCTGACTGTACTCTACCTCATTTGTAGGTCATTTTGGGGGAAAAAAGTGTACTGCTCATTTAACACACCTTACACTTCAAAAGTAAGCGCAGCATGGACACACTTTGGGCTGTGTGCTGTGTAGAGATTAATAGTGTCTCAGAGCAACTTGCATGCCCTGATGTTGCTCGGTAGCTTCGTCCTGGCTGCGTGAAGCAGAGGCAGCAACAGCAGTGTCTGCCCTGATTTCTCACAGGGTTTAATTACAGCTTTAGGTCTGATAGACTCCAGCTAATCTGTCCAGGCTTGAAGTAAATACATCATCTGAGGTGTAAAGCAGGTCCTCACAAACTCAACACACACACACTGAACTTATAAATATGTCACTGCTAAACAGAGATGAATATGAACACAAGCTTCTTTTTTAGCATGCTATAAGAAACTGAATTACAGTACAGTCTGTAAATAATTGAACAGTAAATAGGTTTTTGGCTCTGGAGTCCATCTGAAATGAAATATGGAGCATGTACATTTTACACACTCACACACAGTCCTTTCTTCTTCGGTAATGAAATGAGCTGGATAGCAATTCATTTTATTTCATGACTCTGATACCAAAGCTGTGACATTTCCTTTAGCATTTCTTAGATGTCGGAACATCACTGAGGATCTCACTCTGTCTTTCGCCCTCTCTCTCTCTCCTCAGTGTGTGTGTACGCAGCAGCACTTTTTATGCATTTAAAAGTGCGACCGTGATTTTAAGCCGATTCCATGGTGAGCTGTCCTTGAGGCATTTCATTTATTCCACAGTCCAAATTCAATCGAATGAACCTGAGAAACCTCAGTAGAGAGAAGCCCTGGTACCCCCACCATGCCACCCCAACACATACAAATGTGTTTCTGACATGCCAATGTAATTATCTGATCAGTGACATTACATAAGGATGGTGTAAAACAACAAGATCACCATTACTCTAAAGGTGTCTCACTCCAGGATGTCTTACTCTGGGATAAAACCACATCGACAGTGACAGGAGTGTGACAGTGTGTAATTGCGTGTGAACTGCACAGGATGATGGCGGTGTGACAGGCTGGCTGTCTCTGCACTGAATGGAGTCACTGCCACTTAAGTCATCTGTTCAACACTCTGGGATTCATTGTATTGTTTGCAAATTTTCCATTTCCAAAATGTCTGGTGTCTGAATTTTAGTTGAAGCTAATGGACACGCTAATGCAGCTAAAAAATAATGGCGGCCTATCTCACCCAAACCTTTTGTGCTATTATTACACTATATGGACAAAATTATGTGGACACCTGACCATCACAACCAGATGTGCATGCTGAACATCCCTTTCCAAACCATGGGCATTAATATGGAGTTGGCCCCCCTTTTGCAGCTCCACTCCTTTGGGAAGTCTTTCCACTAGAGTTTGGAACATGGCTGTGTGGATTTGCCCATTCAGCCACAAGAGCATTAGTGAGGTTGGGCACTGATGATGGACAAGAAAACCTGGTGAGCAATCGGCGTTCCAGTTCATCCCAAAGGTGTTCAGCGGGGTTGAGGTCAGGGCTCTGTGCAGGCCACTCGATTTCTTTCACATCAACCTTGGCCTATCATGCCTTTATGGACCTCGCTTTGTGCACAGGACCATTGTCATGCTGGAACAGGTTTGGGCCCCTTTGTTCCATTGAAGGGAAATCTTAATGGTACAGCATACAAAGACATTCCTAGACAAGTGTGTGCTTCCAACTTTGTGGCAAAATTTGGGGAAGAACCACATATGTCTGTGATGGTCAGGTGTCCATACTTTTGGCCATATTATGCATAAGACCTCTGAAGGTGCCCTGTGGTATCTGGCAACAAAAAAATATTAGCAGCATATCCTTTAAGTCTTGTAAGGTGCAAGGTGGAACCACTGTTGTTCCATCACATCCCAGAGAAGCTTGATTAGACTGCTTTCTGGGGAATTTGGAGGCCAGGGTCACACCTTGAACTCTCCCTCATGTTCCTCAAACCATTCCCAAACAACATGTGCACTGTGGCATGGCACACTATCCTGCCGAAAGAGGTCACCACCGTTGGGGACTACCAGTTCCATGAAGAGGTGTTCCTGGTCAGCAATGATGTTTAGGTAGGTGGCACGTGTCAAATTGACATCCACATGAACACCCAGACCCAGGGTTTCCCAGCAGAAAACTTACCACTCGCCAATTTACACTCCCTCCACCATCTTGTCTTCTTCCCACGGTGCATCTTGGTGTCATCACTTCCCCAGGTAAATGGTGCACATGAAATGAAAATGGGACCAGGCAACATTCTTCTATTGCTCAAGGTCCAGTCATGATGCTTGTGTGCCCATTGTAGATGTTTTCGACGTTGATCCGAGGTTAGCATGGGCGCTCTGTCCAGTTGGCTGCTACACAGCCCCATACACAGCAAGCTGCGATGCACTGTGTTTTGTGACACATTCCTCCTCTAACCATCATTAAAATTTTATGTGACTTGTGCCACAGTAACACAGTAATCAGTTCGGACCAGACGGGATAACCTTTGTTGGCCTCACGCATAAATGAGCCTTGGGCACCCAACACCCTGTCACTGGTTAGTGGTTTGTCCCTCCTCGGACCACTGCCAGGGGGTACTCACAACTGCTGACCGCAAGCAACCCACAAGCCCTGCTGCGAAAAGAACAAGGCAACTACGAGAACCGACTGTTTGCTTACCATATAATAAATCCTAGACCACGACATGTACAGTTGCTATGAAATAATCAAAGTTATTTGCTTCATTTGTGAGTGATCAAAAAGTTTTGCCTATTCACTGTATACCCTTCATAACATTTATGCACTTATTTATCTGGCCACAACATGATTTACTGCAATTCCTAAAAATCAACAAAACCTTGCAGTGTAAGATGCATCTGGAAAACCAAAAATCATTTTTTTAATAGCACATTGTATTTTTATTCTGCTCTCTAGGCCCTGCTGGAACAATAAGCAAAAGATGGAAGACAGCAGATGATAATATAGTTGCACTTTGATTTCTGCACTTTTATTTTGGTAAAAACACACCATACATGTTATTTTATAAGACTGTTATTTAAAAATAAGATTACAGAGCTTGGAGATATTGTCTAAAGCAAGTATATGAAGATGTGCGCAAACATGAAGAATATTAGCATTGTAGATTTTGGCTGATTCACTACACTTGGTGTCAGTTTAAACATAAACATAAGGTAAATTAGATTTTTTTTTTTTTTTGACAAATTTTAACACAATAACTTTCAGGGGAAACAGACTGCTTTTGGATACACTGTGTTATGTAAGGAATGAACACAATGAGGTGTGCTGCTATAGGAAAATAATTAATGAAGGGGCTGTGTGATGTGGCAAGACGCAAAGTAGAGTTACCATTACCAACCCGAAGTTGATTAATTTCCAATAACAATGTGTATCTCATTCTACTTATATCACAGTGATTTACCAATGATTACATTTTTATTAATTAAACAATGACAGGTCATACTTTTTATCCATTTACAGTTATGTTCAATGTTGTGGAACAACTCCTGTTGCACTTATGTTACAACAGCTATAACCAGTCACTCCCTCAGTGAGACAAAAATGTAGCGTGGGATGTTTCTGAGAATCCACAAAGCACAAACTCATAGGGGTGTGCAATAAGACAAAAATATCATATCATGAATCTCGAAGACTTTTCTTATATCGAGACACATGATATGTATCACGATATACGTAGATTTGATACATTATTTTACCTCTACAAAAATACATTTATTTTCATTTTTGATATTTAAAAATAAACTAAAAATTTAATTGATTAAAAATAATTTAAAAATATATAACAATAAAAGAAGAAAACATTTTTATATCTATTTTTTTTTACTATTTTAAAGATTGAAGTATAAAATTGTAACAACAAAACTGCTACTTCTAGTAGGTTTGCAATTATTTTTTAAAAATTCATAGAAAGATATCACAATGTCCACCAAATCTCAGAAAAGTGTACTGTGACATAATTTATCACAATATTGATATTATATCGCCATATTGTCCAGCTTTACTTCACATGCCAGAAAACTATACCTTTAATAGTTACAAAGGACTGACACTGGAGACTCCTTCCAAAAAATGCTAAATAAACGTCTCATTACAAAAAAAATTCACCATATTAATGATTAGGCATGATTTTTAATCCATTTACATGAGGCATTATGCATAGGTTGTTATTTTAGAAATGATAACATATTAGAACGAGCACATTAATATAAACATTACAGCTAAAATATTGTCACAGCTGCTGTTATAGAAAATGAATCAACATGTTCTGAATCAACTGCTGAGTATTCATCAGTGCTTTGGTATAATGAAAAAATATACTAAATATACTTTTTGAAAAAAATATGTGGCAAACATTAAAAATTCTGGTCTGAAATTTGACATGTAACACATGGTGCATTAAAATCTTGTACATAATGAAGTGAAATTCTAATATTCCAGGCCAGTTCACTCAACTGGAAAAAAAAGTGAGGTTTCCTTTCTGGCGTTTAAAAGCAAAACAGCTGAAAGAGGGTTTCATAATGGTGCGAGGAGCGTACGCATGTGGGAGGACGAGCCTCGAACACAAGTCTCCTTGGCAACTGCACACCTGTGGAGAGCCTATAGAAAAGGCAGGGCCTGAATCAGAGCCCAGAGTGTGTGTGTGTGTGTGTGTGTGTGTGTGTGTGTGTGTGTGTGCTTGTGTGTAAGCTTTATGCGGCGTGAAGAGCTGAGGGGAAGGCCGTCCTTTGAGGCTTTTTAAATGTCGAAGGAGAGCTATTCTGTGCTAAAATCAACAACCTGTGTGTTGGTAATGATAAGGCTGTTATTAGATATGTGCGCATTTACCATATTCAATAAAATACTAATAAAATAAAAAATAAAATGCTAAATAATAAATTAGCAATGAAAATGATTTACACAGCTTAAAAAAAACCCAAAGTCTAATTTTATCTTTTATCTGAATATTCCCTAGGGAGCAATTTATAAGAGATATTATGTGTGAAGCAAACTGATTTCCATTACAGTGAAGATTAAACAACCATTCAGAAAGGTAAATAAAAACTTAATTAAAGCACATATATCATATGTTATTACCTCACTATGCAGTGTCGCTTCCCAAGAGCGCACTCTCTGTGTGTGCAGACTCTAAACTGCTTGAACATTACCTGTTCCTGCTGACATGTGAGCAGTTTGCGTGATCATAAAGTGAATTAATTTAATATTTTATGAACGTCAGGATACCACACAGCTCGCTAACAGCTTGCACCGGCTCTAAGTGCATGTAGACTGCTGAGGCTTTTGTGCAGCCTTATGAAATCATGCTCTTTCTGACATACTGCAGCTTTCTGAACGCCTTCTCTACCATCTGACATTTCAGCAAATGTGATGAAATTACAATTTATGAGATGCAATGTGTATGCAGCACTGTGGTGCACCACATCCACTCATTTATTGCAGGCCAACAGTTTCTCTGAAGAATCAATGACTGCAGGAATAGAAACACAAAAACGCACTGATGAATACAAGTCGGTTTATGTATTAATTATACACAAAACAATGTCTAGTCCATAATTTATATAGCTCATTAAATTTTAGCAAAAAAGCAAAAAAATAATTCACAGTTCAAGTTTTAAAGTAAGTTTTTTACTTTAAAGTTTTAGAGGCCACTCCTCATTTACTGAGACTGACAGGCACAGAGGCCACTCCTCCTTCACTGAGACTGACAGGCACAGAGGCCACTCCTCCTTCACTGAGACTGACAGGCACAGAGGCCACTCCTCCTTCACTGAGACTGACAGGCATAGAAGCCACTCCTCCTTCACTGAGACTGACAGGCACAAAGGCCACTCCTCCTTCACTGAGACTGACAGGCATAGAGGCCACTCCTCCTTCACTGAGACTGACAGGCACAGAGGCCACTCCTCCTTCACTGAGACTGACAGGCACAAAGGCCACTCCTCCTTCACTGAGACTGACAGGCATAGAGGCCACTCCTCCTTCACTGAGACTGACAGGCACAAAGGCCACTCCTCCTTCACTGAGACTGACAGGCACAAAGGCCACTCCTCCTTCACTGAGACTGACAGGCATAGAGACTACTCCTCCTTCACTGAGACTGACAGGCACAAAGGCCACTCCTCCTTCACTGAGACTGACAGGCACAAAGGCCACTCCTCCTTCACTGAGACTGACAGGCACAAAGGCCACTCCTCCTTCACTGAGACTGACAGGCACAAAGGCCACTCCTCCTTCACTGAGACTGACAGGCATAGAGACTACTCCTCCTTCACTGAGACTGACAGGCACAGAGGCCACTCCTCCTTCACTGAGACTGACAGGCACAGAGACCACACCTCCTTCACTGAGACTGACATGCACAAAGGCCAGACCTTTTTCAATAGAACCAACAGGCACAAATTCCCCACCACCTTCTTGTGGACTGACAGCTAGAGAGGCCATGCCTTCCTTAGTTGGACTGACAGGCACAGAGACCACACCTCCATCACTGTGACTGGTGGGCACAGAAGCCACACATCCTTGACTAAAATGAACTAAAAGCACAACAGCTACATTTTCTTCATTGAAACTGACAGGCACAGAGGCTACGCCTTCTTCACTGGCACTGAGAGGTGCAGAAAGGCAGAGGATACGCCTCCTTTACTAAAAGTCAAAAGCAGAAAGGCCATACCTCCTTCCCTGAGTCTGACAGGCACAGATGCTACAGCTGGAGCATCTCTTCAACACTCAAAGCACTAATATTTGCAAAACAAACATGCTAATTAATTCATGACACAAAATTATTAGAGCAATTAGGATTATTTCCTCTACATATTTGTCCAGAAATATTTATTGTTTGCCAATCAGTTTATCTCATCTAGAAACAGCCTTCACAATAACATGCATCAGATATTAATTAGATAGCACCAGTGAAGGTGCTTGCAGAGTGACATATGGGGTTAAAGTGTTGTAATTAAAGAAATCTCCATGCTGAAGATGCTATTTCTGGGACAAAGCTAGAAGCCAACAACTATGATGGTATGACAGCTAAAAGGCTAAAGGGAGATCTGGGCTAATTAACAAGCACTACTGCCTCAAACCAAGACAAATTACCGTGATGGATAATATCTCCCAAAGAGAGACGCACACTACGCCGGTGCTGCTGAACTCTGCAAGAAGAACAAGTTAAAAAGTGAGCAGTGGAAGTGAAACCATCTATTTTAGCTCAGTAGAAGTGTTTAAACTCACTTCACAAGAATGGTTTGGGTGTAACATGGTTTCAGGTGCTTGATTTGTCAGTCAAAACAATTTTTGTAATATTTGATCTTCATACAATCTGGCAGCTTCACTAAAAATATCTACTCAGAGAGAAAAAAAACTTTGTAAACAGAGAAAACAAATAAGGCGGACCCGTAATATTCAACCAATCATGCAGCGCCACCATGCCATGATCGATTTTTTCTTAGTTTCAAAATTATTGCCACCCCTTTTCCAAACTTCCTTAGCATGGCACCGATTGTGCTTAATGGCATTTCTATCTGCTTATTTATTCTTTTATGTATCTACTATATATCTACAAGGTAACAAAAGTGTTTCTGGAGAGAAAGAAATTTTAAAAAATAATATTTCCCCCCCAAAGGTGACCATTTATTTGCAGTTAAATGTTCTTCAGGGTGTCAATTTAAAAGAATTCGTTATTTGAAGGAAAATACTGTTATTTGAAAAAAAAAAAAAAAAAAATTCTGATTTAAAAAAAAAAAACCCATTGAATGAATGCCAGGTTCTCCAAATGTCAGCATGGAAATTATTTGAATAATTGTTGTATGTAATATTTCCTGTTTTACATAACTACATCTATTCTCCCAAAGAGTGCCAATAATTCTCAAGGTGATTTAAAAAAAATCAAATTTATCTGATACAACTTCATAGGAAATCTATTTAAATCTGTGAAATGGATTAACAGTACTAAAATAATAAAATTACACACTTTCAATCATTTCAGGCTCGTTTTAGGTTTTAGGTTTTAGGTTCTGATGTCAATCACCAGTTTCTGTGTTTAAGAAAATTCTGTGAAGAAATTGTCTTCAACCTCTATATTTGATTTTTTTTTTAATATAACATCATCTTTCAGATTTTTCTCCATCACTTATTCTTTGGTTCAAAATTTCAACAGCTGCTGGAAGTTAAGGTAATGACAACAGCGAGGCATGCTTGATGCGAATGCAGGATTATTTGAATTCACTGCTGAGCGTCAGTATGACCGAAGCATCAAATCCAACAACATTCATATAAAACTTGCCGCTCCATTCTGCTATTTACAGCAGGTGACACATCAACACATCAATCATCTTGTTTTTCTTCACTTGTTCTATTTTTTGTGATGTTTTCTTCCAAGTGAGTGCATTTTGCAGAGAAATGGAAAAACACTTTGCATAATTATGTCTTTGCTTCAAACCTATGAAAGCTAATCTTCAGAACAAAGTGGACGGGATGCTACTTGACGACTGCATGTTGTCTATTAAAATATCTAGGTGCACAATATTCAGTGGTTAAAAAATAGACAGAGAAAGATATGATCTGTCATTCCAATTCTATGGAGATTTCCAAAGTGTGAAAACTTATAAAAGTACAGAGCATCAGTGTGTAGAGCTTCTCACATTATTCTGTGACTTGCAACACTGAGCCATGGCGTTTTCACAGGTAGAGTGAAAGCAAAGAAAAAAAAAAACTCTACAGTGAAGGACACGAGGTTCAAACGCTGAGCATGAAAGTGTGATCGCTTTCAGAGCAGAAACTGTAGACAACACTTTTTTTTCTGCTTTTGGACAAAAACCTTCTCACAGGAGTTTGGCTATAATGGAGCTGATGATAAAAGCAAAGTCCTGATGTTAGCTGTTAAAAGGAACAAGTAAAGGAAACAGAAATAAAATGCCATGCCCCTTACCCAGCTCCCTTATCAGGGAGTAGCTGTGCTAAATGGTAACGCTGCAAAAAAAAGAAAGAAAAGAAAGACTTGCTGTAGACAGAACTGTTCAACTGCTACTTTTCAGTGTCTCACACTATACTTATACTATACTCTGCTCTATATACTCTGCTTTATTCTTTGTGCTGCTCTATACACTATACTCTGTTCTATACTGTGTGCTATTCTCTTTGTGCTGCTCTGTACTCTGCTCTATATTCTACGCTATTCTCTCGGTGCTGCTCTATACACCATACACTGCTCTATACTCTACGCTATTCTCTATGTGCTGCGCTATACACTATACGCTATTCTCTCGGTGCTGCTCTATATACCATACACTGCTCTATACTCTACGCTATTCTCTCGGTGCTGCTCTATACACCATACACTGCTCTATACTCTACGCTGTTCTCTATGTGCTGTGCTATACACTATACTCTACGCTATTCTCTCGGTGCGGCTCTATATACCATACACTGCTCTATACTCTACGCTATTCTCTCGGTGCTGCTCTATACACCATACACTGCTCTATACTCTACGCTATTCTCTATGTGCTGCGCTATACACTATAATCTACGCTATTCTCTCGGTGCGGCTCTATATACCATACACTGCTCTATACTCTACGCTATTCTCTCGGTGCTGCTCTATACACCATACACTGCTCTATACTCTACGCTATTCTCTATGTGCTGCGCTATACACTATAATCTACGCTATTCTCTCGGTGCGGCTCTATATACCATACACTGCTCTATTCTCTACGCTATTCTCTCGGTGCTGCTCTATACACCATACACTGCTCTATACTCTACGCTATTCTCTATGTGCTGCGCTATACACTATACTCTACGCTATTCTCTCGGTGCTGCTCTATATACCATACACTGCTCTATACTCTACGCTATTCTCTCGGTGCTGCTCTATACACCATACACTGCTCTATACTCTACGCTTTTCTCTATGTGCTGCGCTATACACTATACTCTACGCTATTCTCTCGCTGCTGCTCTATACACCATACACTGCTCTATACTCTACGCTATTCTCTATGTGCTGTGCTATACACTATACTCTACGCTATTCTCTCGGTGCTGCTCTATATACCATACACTGCTCTATACTCTACGCTATTCTCTCGGTGCTGCTCTATACACCATACACTGCTCTATACTCTACGCTATTCTCTACGCTATTCTCTCGGTGCTGCTCTATATACCATACACTGCTCTTTACTCTACGCTATTCTCTATGTGCTGCGCTATACACTATACTCTACGTTATTCTCTCGGTGCTGCTCTATATACCATATACTGCTCTATACTCTAGGCTATTCTCTCGGTGCTGCTCTATACACCATACACTGCTCTATACTCTACGCTATTCTCTATGTGCTGCGCTATACACTATACTCTACGCTATTCTCTCGGTGCTGCTCTATACACCATACACTGCTCTATACTCTACGCTATTCTCTATGTGCTGTGCTATACACTATACTCTAGGCTATTCTCTCGGTGCTGCTCTATACACCATACACTGCTCTATACTCTACGCTATACGGTGCTGTTTGTGTCACTATTTAAACCTAAGAAGCTGACTTGTATCATCTCACCTCATCACCTCCAACCTTGTTCTACTGAGTGAGTTTGTATATTTGTATTGGCTTTGGTTTGTGTGTGTACAGCTACGTTTTAATACTCATGTTTTATTCTGTTTAAATTGTTCATTTAAGATTAATTAAAATTTGTTCATTAATTATTCATAAAAATAAGTTAGAGCTTTAGAAATGTCATCATTTATTTTAAATGTGTTTAAATGCAGGGCGTTTTGCTGTTAATGCATCACTGCTGTTAATCAAGGTGCCTTTCAAACTATCCACGCGGAAAGCGATCACACGCACAATAAGCTTACACAAACTTTATTTAATCTTGTACAAAGGTAATGCATGTTATCAATATCCTGGCGGCTCAATATGGACATTTGCACAATATGTTTACTGAATAAAGCTCATCA
Source organism: Pangasianodon hypophthalmus (assembly GCF_027358585.1). Taxonomy (NCBI): domain Eukaryota; kingdom Metazoa; phylum Chordata; class Actinopteri; order Siluriformes; family Pangasiidae; genus Pangasianodon; species Pangasianodon hypophthalmus. The sequence continues at coordinate 23,931,460 of NC_069716.1, forward strand.
TTTAGGCTCTGTGCTTCTCTGATGCAGTATGAATTAAAAAAAAAAAAAAAGCTCTTGACTGCCTGTTAATCTCACATCTGGATTTGCTGCTTTGTTTATGTTTTTAAGAGAAATACATCAGTTGCCTTTGGAGTTGTGCTCTACAGCAGTAGAAACAGGATGGCCACCTTCTATAAATGCTGTGAGAAAACACTTCTGTTTTATATTTAAAAATATTTGCCTTGGGAGACAAGGTGTTGTGAGAAGGCAATTCCATTGTGAGAAAACTTTCCGTTGTGAAAAAAAAAATGTTTTCACTGTAAGAAACCATTTCCATTGTGAGAACATGGATCTATTGTGAAAAAAAGTTTCCATTGTGAGAAAACGGTTTTGTTGTGAGAAAAAGTTTCCATCGTGAGAAAACGGTTTCGTTGTGAGAAAACGGTCTGATGGCAAGATGGCGGCGCGCATGGACGCAGCGGCTCTTTGCTGTTCTGTTTGGTGTTTTGTTTGTGTTCCTAATTTTGTTGTATACAGAGATATACATTGATAATAAAGGCTTTCATTTTGTTGTGAGAAAACGGTTTCGTTGTGAGAAAACGGTTTCGTTGTGAGAAAACTTTTTGAAATTCTGAGTAAATGTATGATATTTTTGTTTTGTGAGAAAACATTACCTCTGTGAGAAAACAATTGTGCTGTTAGAAAACACTTTCACATTTCTTTTGTGAGAAAACAGTTCCATTTTTTTTTATAATTCCTATTTTCCAGAGAAAACGTTTCCACTGAGAGAAAACATTTGTGTTGTGAGAAAACATTTGTTAGGAGAAAACTTTTGTGTTGTGAGAAAACATTTGTTAGGAGAAAACTTTTGTGTTGTGAGAAAACAGCAAAAATGTTTTTGCAGTGAGAAAATTTCCCTCTATTTTGTGTTGTCAGATTTGGGATGTGATAATTTTCTTTTCTGTTGTCATTTTGTAGTGTTTCTTGGCAAATGCAGAAACCCTCCATTATGATCTTGGTATTATCATGCAGACATTATGAAGCTCAGTTTCAAAGCTTTTGGAATGGGGACCTATGTGAAAGATGCTGAAGCTGCTCTCATGACTAACAGCATCACATGGTGGTGGATTAAGAGGCACATTTGCTTTGATTGAACACACTAATAGCATTTGAGTGGTACACTAGTTTCCCAGCATGGCACACACTGCTGCAAGGCACATGGAGTCCATTCCATATAGAAACGGAACATAACTGGTGTGTGTATGCGTGTGTGTGTGTGGTTTTTAGAGCGAAGCAATGCAGCGGGTATGGAGATGCTCAGTATCCTGCTGTGAATTTCAGCTGCAGTGTTCCTTCCACATCACCGCCTCTGCTTCTGAACTACACAAGAGGAATGGGTCAAACACAATAGAGGCAAAAAATTTTGGACAATACATTAGTCACACGCTTTTTGAAAAAAAATATGACAGCACCAATCATGACAGGTTAGGATTCCACCAGTGCATTGAAAATGTCTTCCTGTCAAGTTTAGTCCACTCTTCCACCACCTGGGTGTCTTTCAGATTCAGTCTGGTGGGACTATTTTGGTGTTCCACCTGCTCTTCCAAATAAGTTTTCTAACAGACTGCGGTCTGGCGATTTTGCAGGCCAGTCAAAGTGTCTCCTTATTTCATCATGCTCGTCAGACAAGTCACACACATATGTGGCCCTGTGCACCCTATAGTTGTCATCCTGGAACATCAGTGTTGACATCAGTGTCATCCTGGAGTCTACTGTGTTCTGCTTGGAGACAACTCTGACACTGCAGCACAAAGGCAACCTCAGTTTCTGGCCAAAAACTGCCAAGTTGTGAACATTTGTCCAGGTGTGCAAACTATTGAAATTGCACAATAAGGCAGTTCTTTTGCTGGATGTGACTCATTTTTTTTCTGGGAGCTCTTATACATCTTATAGAACATTCTAGTAACCATCTCATGCTGAGTAAATGAAGATTATGGCATCTAGACCTTATTATTAGTAAAAATTTCTAACGTTTGTCTGACATTACATTATAGGTAGATAATATAATGATACACAATACAACTACCAGCATGTGGACACCTGACCATGTCCTCCATATGTGGGCCTCCTTAAACTTTCTTTTTTTTTTTTTTTTTTTTTTTTTTTTTTTTTTTTTAACAATTATGGATTTTCCTTCACTGGAACTAAGAGGCCCACACATGTTCCAGCATGACAATGCCCCAATGCACAAAGTGAGGTCCATGAAGACACGGTTGGAGTGGAAGAACTCAAGCGTGTTGCACAGAGCCCTGACCTCAACCCCTCTGAACACCTTTGGGATGAACTGGAACACTGCCTGCGCCCGAGGCCACCTCACCTGACATCAGTACCTGACCTCACTAATGCTCTTGTAGCTGAATGAACACTAATCCCCACAGACACACTCCAAAATCTAGTGAGAAGCCTTCCCAGAGGAGTGGATGCTGTTATAACAGCCAAAGAAAGCAAGGGGTTGCTCAGCAAGCACATACAGGTGTGATGGTCAGGACTCCACTTACTTTTGGCCATATAGGATACATGGATACTGCAATAAATTATTCAGTGATGATCTTTCCAGAGAGTATTGTTAGCATTATACAGTAAGTACTTTGATGACACTGACATTTTCCAAAATTATGCACAGAAACAAGTAGTTAATAGTTAGTTAATGTAATATTTGTAATCTGTTCCTTGTTTTTAATAAAGAAATTCATATGGCATAAACAATAAATTAAATAACTCATTTGAGTTATCTAGTTTTTAATAATGTGGCTTTCTTGTTCAGTCTTCTCGTCCAAACCTCAGCCAAAACTAAATATCATGATACATATCTACTATGGTGAAAATGTCAAGGATCAGAATATCGCAATATTAATTACAACCTGAACAACAAGTTCAGTTCCTTTTAGTCCTGATTATTAGTTCCAGTGCAAGCTGTTTGCACAAGTGCTTTTGGTAAAGCCCGCACCACAGTTTGACTGGTTGTGACATTGTTTTTCTTTCATTTGGTTCGGCTGGTTTCACACTGCAATGAGTTTAAAGTGCAGCGAATTATTTGCATGTGTGGGTGTTCTTTGACAAGTCATGAAGTTTTTTCTAAGAGACACCGCTTTCTGGTGTTCAAAGTTGTTTTATCTCTACAGCACATGCAAGTGCATTTTATTAGAGAATAAAAAAATTATTTACAGTTGTCACCTACCAGCTCTCATGTGCCAAAATTACACTTCAATCAACAAACCAATTTCTCTGATGCACACACACACACACACACACACACACACACATGTAAAGTACTGTGCAAATGTCTTAGGCACCCTATTATTATTATTTTTTTTTAGTACAAAGTTTGTTATAGATTTTTATTTTATGACTTTTACATTATCTAGTCACTACAAAAACATTTTAGATTTCCAAACATTAGTTTTCCAGCACAAAATTAAATGTTACACAAAAGAACATTTATATGTCAGTAAAGAAAGCGGCACATTACATAAGAGACCACTTTTTTAGACAAAAACATAATGAAGGCTGCTGGGTTTTGCTGCAAAAATAAGGAGCGAGTGTGACAGTCGAAGTCTCCAGAAGAACTGTGGCTGCTTCTGCAAGATGCTCAGTAACACTTACAGCTCATTTCCTTATAAAACTGCACTAATTGTACCTGAGACTACTTTTTTTAAGGCAAAAGGTCGTCACATCAAATATTGATTTTGTTTCAATTTTTACTATTTACTGCTCTTTATAGTATTTTTTTAAATGTAGAAACATTTAATTTCATTATTTTTGAAGGCTCTACAGCATTTCTTTGCATGTGCCTAAGACTTCTGCACAGTACTATACATGCACTTTGTATATATTGTAAGCATACTGTATTATAAGCACTTATATAACCACTTGCTCATTTAAGTTATTGAATATTTCTTCAAAATGCATTTAAGCCTTTTAAAGCATTGATCTACATGCGCTCTAGACATCAATACATTTTGTTCCACAGGGAGAGGTGGTCTTTATTTCTTGGTATTGGCACAATGGATTACACCAAGACTGCAGAACAGTTGTTGTGCATCATTCTCTGGTGAAACACTAGATTGGGGTACAGCGGTTTCTGGGTGTATTCCCACCTCGCGCTCTGGATCCACTGCGACTCTGACCAGGATAAAGCAGCTACTGAAAATTTATTCATTTTTGGAACTACTTAACCCCTGCATGGTCAGTGTTTTTGGTTGTTGGGAGGAAACTGGAGAAAAGATGGGCAACTCCTCAGGAGTGCAGGATCGAACCGGGAACCCGGGAGCTGTGGAAGTTCCAACCAGGATGGTTCACTTGGATGAGGAGCGAGACCCCTGATTTTTGGTGGACCATGGTTCAGTGTGATGAGCAAGCATGTACACACAGAGTGTTTCAATCTGGCAAAATAAACCTTACTAAAGAAAAAGTTTGACTAGTCCACAGCAAACAAGGTAGGTGTGTAACCACCAAAGAGAAGACTGAGAGATACACAGTGTGTTTCAGCTCATTGACAGCAACACTCTCAAATGTACCAGGAAATAAATTAGAAGTGAAACAGCCTTGCACTGAGAACTCTTCATGCTGATCTGTACTGTACTGCTGAATGTGAACCTCCCATTACTGCAACACTTCATGATCCATTTCTTATAATCCATTTAATCAGTCCTCTTAAGTGCAACCCATACAGGGGAAATGCAGAGAGAAAATTGACCCCCATCTCCCCAAAGCCCAGTGCTTTTACTGCAACTGAAAAAAAGAACAATAAAGCCTGAGTGAAAAGCTGAAAAGAACACATTAATAGCAGACACTTGGATGATTGGATCATCATCACCTCAGTCAGTTGGTCGGTTGGGTGTCTTTCTTGTCCATAAATAATTCAGCACGGCATAATAAAGCGGTTCCGAAGGGCAAGAAGTCTACAAAACGGGGAGGAAATGCTTTCTGCTTGATTTAGACATTTACCGTCCCTGCATGACGTTAATGAATGAGATAAGAAGCCGTATTTGGACGCTAGTGGAAAGCTTTTTAGACAACTGCGTGTGACAAATAAGTGAACAACAAATGAAAGGACATGAATATGGCAGCGCTGTACTCAACCATGTTCTCTACAACTGAGTCACTACCAACTGAGAAACTAAATTAGATCAGGAGGACTGCAGATGTAAATCAAGACTAGACAAAAAATAATTTATATTTTATTTTATGAAGCAAGCCAGAACAAATAAAATACAGGTCACAAGATGATGTGGTGAGTGAAATGGGGCACTATAAGAGCCAAAAGAACGTTCAGAGAAAGCGGCTGCAGGATTGAGAGTTGTGGCATGACTCTGAAAGACCTTCCCCTAAGGAAAGCAGTAACAGCGCGCCAAAGAGTGTGTGTGTGTGTGTGTGTGTGTGTATACGCAGTGGTGTAAAGCTGGAACAGCTCAGCTAATTAGCGCAAGGCCATACAAGGCCTTAAAAAAAAGCACAGCTATAATCCCCCTACACAAACCAACCGTTATTTCAAGACACTGTTTAGAACATTTAAAAAATGGGGTGCGAGATCCCTTGACTCCCCCGCTGTATTCTGGTGCGCACCTCCATTCCTGCGTTTGCCTCGGAGCGAGAGAGCAATGGAGTGGGAGTAATGTAGAGGGTAAAGGCAGCAGAGCAGCGCTGTTTGTTATCTGCCTGCCTCCATGCCTCGTCTCGGGCTGGGACCCGTGGGCCTCACATAGCACTGTTTAATAAACGGGGATTTAACCAGGCAACGATGGATCCCTATCCAATTTCTCTGCTGTCAGTTGCATTAGCCGCTGATCTAAGAACAGTTCCTTGTACATGTAGCCTTAAAGGAATGCAGCAGTCTGAAATGCTAATGTCGCTAATAAGGAAGTGCCAGTAAGCAGTTTGCAGTGCATGCTTCTGAAAAATGAGGCAGCACCCACCTGGCCCCGGCTGGAATAGGATAATAATAAACCATTATCCAATGCTGTATATTAACCCTTCACTTCCAGGGAAGGCTGGTCATGATATTAGATGGGAGGCTAAAATCTAATGTCTACCAATAGTGTGAAGATGAAATTTTAGAGTTGAGGAATTCTTTATACCAGGAGGTCTCACTGATAGCATAATAAGAATGAAGTGGAGCAAAGTATTACACACACACACACACACACACACACACACACACAGACAGGCATTTGTGAAACAATTACAATTATAAATATTTCAGTAGAAGAGACAGTCACTAGCTTGAAAAGACTGTTAAGTAAATGGTTGTTCATAATGTCAGTCAAATGACTCTTCCTGTGAAAGTAGGTGGTTCTTGGCCAGAGACAGACAATTCCCAAAACCTGCAAAAGCCAAATAGTGGCATAAGTGAGCTAATCACACCGCATTACTTTTACTTGCTAGTAGGGGTGTAACGATACATATTGACATGTGCCTCATGGAAATGTGCGATTCACATCTAGAAACCATCCATCCATCCATTTTCTGTACCGCTTATCCTACACAGGGTCACAGGGGAGCCTGGAGCCTATCCCAGGGAACTCGGGGCACAGGGCAGGGGACACCATGTACAGGGTGCAAACCCATCACAGGGCACAATCACACACACATTCACACACCCTACGGACAATTTGGAAATGCCAATTGGCCTTCAATACATGTCTCTGGACTGAGGGAGGAAACTAGAGTACCTGGAGGAAACCCCCGAAGTATGGGGAGAACATGCAAACTCCATGCACACAGTGCGGAGGCAGGAATCGAACCCCCAACCCTGGAAGTGCAAGGCAAACATGCAGTGGTCCCAATCTGCACAACCCATAGAGTTAAAATATAGAGAGCACACACTGGTCACATGATCATGTTCTTTCGTGGGGAGCTTTGTGATATCTGCACTTGTGAAGTCTGATAGCCCGATAGCTCCGGATTGCAATGACCAACACACATTATACTTTATATGGTTATGCAACCATGTTATAAAGGTTAAAAAGAGCTCTTTATTAGCTTTTTAACAACACCAGAGGCTGTGGAAATCTGGCAGTTTTAGCCGACTTTAGAGCTTTTTTTCTTCTGCAAAGCTCATTATGTTTCAGTCAATCATTTTCAGGTCACAAACTGCCCAGTTCAGACAGTTTGTTTATTGAATATAAATTTTTGCGAGAATTTATAGATGTATTTATTCTTATGTATTTATTTATAGATTTGTTTAGTTTTATACAGACAAAATTGCACATTGTTTTGGATTGTTTATGATTCAGTCTTTTCAGTCAGTAATTTCTCTTCATTCAAATTTTGTTCAAAATATTCTGGGAATTGAATCGAATCGAATAATGTCCGGAGTCTATCGTTACACTCCTACTTGCTATCCATGCTAGCATGATTGAGGGATGTATTCAACAAGCTGTTCTGAGAAAAGTAGGAAGGAAGCAGGTCTTCAATCAAGCAGCTGCACTCTGATTCCACCAAAGCCTTTCTTCTGACTCCGTCTGGTGCTCGGACTGCCTGCACTGTTCATCACGATCTTGGGGCTTAAAGACACACTTGGAAGAGCAGAGGGATGAGATATGTCTGATAGGATCAGACGAAGTTCTAAAGAGAGGGCTGAGAGAGAGAGAGAGAGAGAGAGAGAGAGAGAGAGAGAGAGATAATGGAAAAGAAGGATTCAGAGTGAAGATTTGAATTGGTGAACCGGTATCATTTATACACAGAAAAGTAGAGTGATTTGGGTAAAAGTTGGAACACAGTCATGACTTAAACAATATGGCCTTCTCTGTTTCGGTAAAGCCTCACACCACTCACCAAGTTTTTGTTTCATTACAAGTGCACTATTATATAGAAACATTATCAGATTTTTTCTACATTGTGTGTTCTTCTAGACCATCCTAGCTCAGACGGGCAAGTTGGATCCTGAGGATTTGTCAGAAAAAACATTTAATCCATACTTTGCTTCACTGAACCAAAAAAAAAAAAAAAAAAAAAAAAAAAAAAGGGAAAACAAGTCAGAAAGAAAGCTATTTAACTGGATTGTTTTGACTGTTGCAGCTTTTGGGTTTTTCAGACTTTCAGACTTCTGGGTTTGTCAGACTGTCAGAGGTCACACAGATTCAGCTAGTTCACAGATTAATGCTGCCCACTTACATATGCTGCAAATGTTAAATTGAAATGATTTGAAGTACATATGTTCATAGCTTTTGGGTTTCTTACTGTTGTACACTCTGGGTATTTTCTCTGGGAAGTTTCTGTCTGCTGAAGCTTTTTGGTTTCTCAGACTGTCACATCATTGGGTTCTCAGACTGCCACAGTGTAGAGTTCTCAGACTGTCATAGCATAGGGTTCTCAGAGTTTCAAAGAGTAGGGTTCTCACACTTCAGAGCATAGGGTTCTCAGACTGTCAGAGTAGGGTTCTTAGACTGTCACAGCGTAGGGTTCGCAGCCTGCCACAGAGTAGGCTTCTCAGACTGTCACAGCTGCCACAGCGTAGGGTTCTCAGACTGTCACAGAGTAGGGTTCTCAGACTGTCACAGCTGCCACAGCGTAGGGTTCTCAGACTGTCACAGAGTAGGGTTCTCAGACTGTCACAGAGTAGGGTTCTCAGACTGTCACAGAGTAGGGTTCTCAGACTGCCACAGCGTAGGGTTCTCAGACTGTCACAGAGTAGGGTTCTCAGACTGTCACAGAGTAGGGTTCTCAGACTGCCACAGAGTAGGCTTCTCAGACTGTCACAGAGTAGGGTTCTCAGACTGTCAGAGTAGGGTTCTCAGACTGCCACAGAGTAGGGTTCTCAGACTGTCACAGAGTAGGGTTCTCAGACTGTCAGAGTAGGGTTCTCAGACTGTCAGAGTACGGTTCTCAGACTGTCACAGAGTAGGCTTCTCAGACTTTCACAGCATAGAGTTCTCAGACTGTCACAGAATAGGGTTCTCAGACTGTCACAAAGTAGGGTTCTCAGACTGTCACAGCATAGGGTTCTTAGACTTTCACAGCATAGGATTCTCAGAC